>NW_007744318.1:0-16923 GCF_000696425.1 Galeopterus variegatus
CGATCCGTTGCCGGACACGAAAAAAGACAAAAAAAGGAAAAAAAAAAAAAACAAAAAAAACCCCAAGAAGATCACATGGCGACAGGAAGCAAGAGAGAGGAAGCAAGAGAAAGAGAGGAGGTGCCAGGGTCCTATAAACAACCAGCTCTCATGGGGGAACTAATAGAGCGAGAACTCACTCACTACCCCTCCTTCCCCAGGGAGAGCATTAATCCATTCATGAGGGATCCCCCCCATGACTCAATCAGTTTCCAACACTGCCACATTGGAGATCAAATTTCCACATGAGTTTTGGAGGGGACAACACATCCAAACTCCATCAGACAGCTCTAAGGGTAAAGTCTCCAATGATAAATGGCTATTGTAATTTGCAATCAGTGAATGTCAATAGCATCTTGCAAACTTCTTTAACATAACAATAGAAATAGGCCTCTCAAATGTGAGTGTTATATTCTGACTACATTTTTCATAACATGCATTCAAGAGCCAATAGTTGTCACTCTGTGGATATGATAGTCCCAGTCCTATTTCTCCAACTGTTCTTTCTTTTCATGTGGGCACCTTCTTTTCTGCTGACACTCCACCTCTGCCGTCTGTATGCTTCCACTCCCAGGTCTCCATGTTTCATCTGTAGGCTTATATCTTCAGTCTGTATCTCTGACATGAACTCCAGGTCCAGACTTGATTTCCCACAGGCACCTAAAACTCCTTGTGTCCAAATCTGGATCCAGGATCTGCCCCACAAACCTGCTCCTCCTCCTTCTGGGACTTTGTTCCTGGTTGCCTAGGTCAGAAATCTGGGCATCAACTTTGACTAGTCCTGCTCTTTAGCCCCCACATCCAACTACTGAATAAGAGGGACTGCCAATCCCACCTCCAAAACCACCTCCAGATTTACCCCGACGTCTGCCTGGACACCACTCTCCTGTTGTTCTTCTAGCCTCCCCACTTGACCCTTTCAGTCCATGTTCACCTTTCCTGCTTAAACCCCTTCAACAACTGCCCTGCTCATGCCAATGACTGGGTTCCAGGAAAGGTACATGGACAGCTTCTGTGAGTTTGGAAGACTTCAGCATCACCACGACCATCTAATTTTAGGGTTCCCCTGGGTGGTGCCAATTTGCCTGCACATCTTTAAATATTCTATAAAATGTTCAGATTGGAGCAAACACCCTGTCCTGGAAACAACATCCCTTGGCCCTCCAACTCTCTCTTAGTTGTATCCCCTGCTACAGGAAACAGCAAATATTTAAGAACTCAGAACTTCAGAATGCCAGGATCAGAAAGGACCTCGGAAGCCATTGGTTCAACCCTTCCTTTTACAAGCAATATGACTGGGGTGATAAATTCCCCCACCCCATCCCATATTCTCCACATTGAGAAGGTGTGCCCAAGTTTGGAGCTACCTGGATCGTGGATAAGAATCAACATCCCAAGGAGAGGGACCATTATGGGCATGACGACCAGGGCAGGGAGGGGAGAAAGAGCTTCGCAGAGGAGAAGAGGAGATCTGGTACATAACGATGTGATCAGTCAGGAGGTGCAATGTACAGGGGTGGGTAAGAGCACAGACCCTGCAGCCCAACTCCCTGATTCAAAGCCTGGCTCTGCCACACACCAGCTGTGTGCTATGAGAGCGTCACTTAACTTCTGTGTGCATCCACTTCCTCCTTGGTGAAATGAGGATGATAATATTACTTCCCTCATTGGGTCTTGGGGAGGATGAAATGAGTTCACACATACAAATATAATGGGCTTAGAACATAAGATGCCATTTAAGTGTTTGGTAAACCATTAAAAATGTAATCTCATTGGTTAGGTTGTGTGGAGCCACGGCTAATGTCTGGAATCCTGTTGACATTGCCAATTGTAGCACTCTTAATCCTGTTTGTCATGCCAATTGTAAAGCTAGGCGACCACACTAGTTGTCGGGCTCTTTTATCCGTCAGCAATCCTGTACTGACTGGGCCAACTGCCAACCCAGCGCTGGGCCTGGAGCCCACACCTGCCAGGCTAGGTCACCAGACCCCTTCACGCAGGTCTATGAGCTAGGTAACTGGCCAAAAGGTCCTTGGAAGCCATAGGTTGGAAAGTATGGCTGCGCCAGGCAGACATCCGAGGCAGACGCCCGCCTGCCTGCTTCACTAAAACTCCTCCCCCCACCCCCCAGAACACAAGAATAACAAAAAAACTAAAAAGATACATTGGCACACATGCGCACTAACTACACACACACACACACACACACACATGCACACACACACACACAATTTGCTTTCAAAGAATGCTGAACCACACCCAACTGGATTTGAGGCAAGGGCCCTGACCAAACTATTCTATTTTCCCAACAGGATGCCACTGTGAAATGACAGAGGGGGGGTTTTGAAGTCTTGATCTTGGTGATGAACTTGAATGTTAACCCCCTGCAATGGTTTGAATACTGGAGATTAGGCTATAGTGGGACATCGAGACATTCACATTTGGCTCATGAACTGCAGTGATGTCTCAGAAGTCAGCACCTGCACCACCTACCAGTTTTATGATGTTAGGCAATTTGCTTCTTTCTGAGTCTTAGTTTACTCATCTGTGAAATGGGTGTAATAAAAAAAAGATACGTGAAAGCATTCACAAAATGCTCAACATTCCCTTAGTGTTAGCTGCTGTTGCTTAGCTGCTGCTGCTATCATGATTGTGGTTGTTGTTTTCATCGTGATCATAAAAAGCATAAAATTATGCAAAGCACTGACATGGAAGTCCCACCTGTCTTAGTTTTGTGATCTCTACTACAGGACTTTTAGTATTCAGCAAGTACACAAAATACCACTGAGTCATACACCTACAGCTTACAACAAATAAAAGTATAAATTTTAATGTCCTTCCCCTAAAATGTTGCAAAAACATGAATCCCAAAGCATAGCATTTCTCAGGAGGACATAACAGAAGCTCTGAGGCTGGGGCAGGATGATGTGTCCCCTCCCGGCACCATGTGTGTCTTGGGAACATCTCAGCTTCTCTTCCGTGTATAAAACGCAGGGGTTGGACTAGACGTTCTCTCAGTACCTTTACAGCCCTCAAGTTCTAATCCTCTGAGTCCTCAGATGATTTATAAACTCAAAGCATTTCATTGGGCCTCTCCTGATCTATATTCCACCTGCATTTCATCGTGGAGACCGAGGTGTCCACAGAAGCACATAAGAGGCCTGACCTTCAGGCTTGCTCAAAGAGGATTTAATTCTCAAGGGGAGAGGTAACAGCGAAGTCATTCTTGCAGCCTCCTTCTTCAAAGCTCAGGTGTCTGGGAGGTGCCCAGCCAAGCCAGGGCACAGCCTCCCAGGGGCACAGAGTGGTGAGAGCAGAGGCCTGCAAGGGGGCCAAGGGCAGAGTGGGTTCTTAGAGCTTCTTTCCTATTTCGTGGCCATCCACACTCCTGCCTCAGCCAGCATCATCAGCCTGAGGACCTCCCGAAAGCAAAAAGTGGTTAGTGGGCCTTTCTGGCACCAGCTTCTGTCAGACCTGGAGGCCACTGATAAGGGGGCAGCAGAGAGTGACAGAGCCCCTGGGGACCAACCATTGCCTTCAGCTCAAGAACCCAGCCTCTCATTCCCCACTGTGGTCTGGATGCTGACCAAATCCTGATATCTACAGTTAACATTCAAGGAAGGAATGAAGTTCTATGAAATTCAGAAAGGAGTTGCCCACTGCCAGACTGAACAGAACAAAATGATATTATTTCAAAAGTCTAACCAAATAGAAATGGCTTCAACACCAACAGCTGCTACTGCTACGGCACCTCTCACGTAGTAGGTGACATCACGGGCACTCCACATGCCTCACTGTTCATCCTCATGTTTATCTGCAAGGCAGATGGTCCCAACACCCCCTTTTCAGATGAAGACACGGGCTCAGAGAGTTCACATCACTTGCCCAGAGGAGGTGTGGAGAGAAAGGATTTGAACCCGGGGCTGCATGCCCTTTACAGCCTGGCACTTTCTATCATAGCATGCTGCTGCAGTGACCGAGGCCCTAGGATTCCCAAGCCCACAGCACAGGCAGCTGGTCAAGAGCCCCTGCTCTGTCCCCCGAGGCTCAAGTGCCCTTTCCTGGGCATATCGTGTGTCCTCAGAATGTTCTCCTCAGTAGCAGATACTCCAATCTCATCTCATTTATGCCTCTCCCTTAGGAAACTTAATGCTACAAATCGCCCAGAATTACCTGAACACCCAGTATTCAACAACTATACTTTTGGCATCCAAAATTGGGAAACTTTCTCTGCAAATCAAGTTGTCCTTGAATTATATTTAACTACATCATGGACTTACTTCACTGAAGAACTGAAAGAGCTTATGTCCAAAATTGTTAGGGTTTTTAGTTTTTGCGTTTTTTTTTTTTTTTTTTTTTTTTTTTTACTTTAAAGAGCTCCCCACTCCAAATTAAGTTTGATCGGCCCCAATTTCTTCTGCTTGAGCCATAAAGGCAATAATTCCTCGGAAGGATAAAAATAGTCAACCTCTTCCAACAAAACCAAGTTCCCTTTTGAAACAAGCAATAAAAAGCTACTTCAAGTCCAATCCCCTTGACTCAGCAAAAGAAAATTAAATAGGAAGGTAATATCTGTGATGAAGAATCGGAGCACACCCTCTCTTCTCCATTGTAAGAGAAAGTTCAAATTATGAGGTTTCTTTTCCACTGGAAAGAATTACCCTAGTACTGCCTGTAATAACAGTGAGGGGTAAAGGGAGGTTAAGGGCGGGGAAGGCAGAAACCTCAGTCCCAGAACAAATTCCTATACAGACAGGGCCTTGGGGAAACACTGTCATTTAGAAGATTAAGAACATTGGCCAGAACATTCCTGGGCTCCCTCATGCCCTCTACCAATCAATAACACTCACCGCTATGCTGAGCTCTGTACCCCCACATTTCTTTCACCTGTTTTGAACTTAATATAAGGGGTCTTCAAAAAGTTCATGGAAAGATTCATATTATCTTTTAATTCCATTTTTCCACAAACTTTTTGAAGTGCCCATGTATAAATGGAATCAGAGGGTGTGCTCCATCGTGTCTGGTTTCTCTCACCCCATACTGTGCAGGTGAGCTGCAGCCATGCTGCTTTGCATAGGGCTCATCTGTCCCTCTTCACCGCTGCATAGCGCTCCGCTGAATGAATATGCCACAGTGTACCTACCTGCTGTGCTGGGCTAGACACTTGGGTTGTTTCCAGAGGGGCTGTTAAGAATAAGGCAGCTGTGAGCATTCATGTGCATGACTTTTGCACTCATTTCTTTTAGGATCAAAGGCCTAGATGTGACAGGGAAAACCGTAAGGCTGCTAGGAGAAAACATGGCCAAATATCACCATGACTTGGAGGGTAGGAAGGATTCTTACATAGAGCACAGAGGGGCACAAAGAAGACTTCTGGATGCTAGAAATGCCCTAATCTCTATCTGGGCAATGGTTACACAGCTATATACAGAACTAAAAAGTAAGTGAACTATAAACTTAAGATTTAGGTATCTGGTGATATTGATGTTAATCCTGAATTTATAAATAAAACAAAACAAAGCCATGGCTTCACCACTCTCAGGAGAGTGAGCTTTCACCCCAGCCTGCGGTGCTAG
Organism: Galeopterus variegatus; assembly: GCF_000696425.1. Lineage (NCBI taxonomy): Eukaryota > Metazoa > Chordata > Mammalia > Dermoptera > Cynocephalidae > Galeopterus > Galeopterus variegatus. The sequence continues at coordinate 5,616 of NW_007744318.1, forward strand.
GATGTCTAAACTAGACCAGGGACAAGGAAGAGATGACAAAGGCTCAGACGACAGCATTCAGAGGGGTCCAGAGACTGGACTTGGACAGTCCTGGGGTGGAGTTCCAGCTCTACCTCTTCTTGCCAGCCAAGTGATACTGGGCAAGTTAATCTACCTCTTCAAGCCTCCATTCTCCATTTGGAAATGAGGACAGTGCTGGTGGCTACGTCTTATGGTGAGGAGAAGAACTGAGTGATTATGTACAGGACATCATTTTGTACATCTATTAAACCTATTAACACATCTAACCATCAAGTATCAGATGTTCCAGTGTAAAATTTATCTCAGACAGACAGACACACACACACACACACACACACACACACACTCGGGGGAAGGGGCAGGGGAGGAGAGAGAGAGAGGAAAAGAGAGAATAAAGATTTAAAAACTTGTTTTAAGTGGGCTGAAGTCCCAGCTCTGAGTTAAAGGTCTGCCAAGTGTAGGCATAACCTTTTTTCACCTAAAGCACTTGTGATCTCAGGCACTCCTGCAAGAGGCAGGATGGCATCGGGAGAGGACATGGGCTGTGCAGGGAGGCCTGGGTTCACATGCCAGCTCTTCCCCTTTGTAGCTGCAACCTTGGAGATGATATGCCACCTTGAGATTCAGCTTCTTCATCTGTAAAATGGGGACGACGCCAATCTTATTGGGCGATTGTGCGATGTTGTGCCTCACCCCATGCCTGGCAGGCACGAAGCAATGGCAGCTGTTAATATTGTAACCCCCATCACCTTCGTTGTCGTCTGCCTTTGTGTACATGAACTCCCCTATTACAGAATTAGGGGTAATTATAGGATGCGCAATCATGAAATTAAAGCAGGTAATTACCATGCCTAATTAATTGTCAAATGCTAGGCCGGCGAGGAAACACAAACATAAAGCACAGTCTGTGGGTTGGGCAGTTAAGCATCCTCCGTGCTTCCAGAAAACTGTCAACAGAAACAGCAGAGTTCGGTAAATGACCTTCTTGGGTAGGTTTTCAAGTGCTCAAACAGAACCTGGGAAGCGTTCCTGGGGCTTCTGATTCAGAACCAGCTCAATGCACCTCTCTGCTGGATGCAGGCCAGCTGGGGCTTTTATCCAGCCCTGTCATACAGCACTCAGGTTCCCAGACAAGAGTGCTATTTTAGGAGGAGGACCTCGTAGGAAATGCTTGATGGATGCTATAAACCTCTGCAAGGATCAGACCCCACAGAGAAACCCCACCGACAGGAATGCTGTAAGAACACTCTGCTGGTTTGGAAGCAAAACACCAGGCTGTCCCTGCTTCCTGCAGGACAGAGCAAATGCCTCCCCCTCCGTTTCAAACTTCATGTAACTGCTTAATTATCCAAAGTCCTGCACCTTGGAACTAAATCTTTCTTTATGCATGTTGTAATATTCAAGAGTGAAAGCTAGTATTAACTATAACTTTCTTGGACTTATTGAAGATGACGTACCATGAGGTAGCACCGTTAATATACCAGACATTTTATATACAGTGTTCACAAAAGCCCGGCAATTGTATATGCCTTTAAACAGGGATGTGGAGCAACTAACAAACCTCCCCCGTATAACCCAGGGAGTGAGCAGCAGAACCAGACCCAGGCCTATGTTGAGGCTATACCCAAAGCCATGCAGCCATCTTCTCCATCTCAGAGAAAAACCAGAGCTATCAACTCTAAAACACCAATGCCCTTCATGCAGATTTTTAAATGCAAAGACAGCCAGATGACATTAGGATAACAAAGATTTTTTTTTTTTAAATGGCTTTAGGTCCTAATTCATTTTGTTTCCTTAATAGCCAGGGAATGAAATGATTTGTGTTTTGGTTCACAGCCTGCGTTAATGTATCCTCATGAAACTTTCCTTTTAATGAAACGGCTTCATGTGTTATTAACTATAAGTGTTCTTGGTGCTGGACCAAAATGCCTGATTTACTGTAGGACCATACTGATGGAGGGATATTATTGCAGCCAAATGCCGAGAATAAGATGAAAAACTTAGCCGAAGAAAAATGACTTTTCAGTTCATTGGGTTATGTAAATGAAACAGACTAGTAAAAGAGGAAATGCATTATTTACTAAGAATTGCCAGGCCAATCCCACACACCTTTTAAAGAAGAAGGACATAGAATAGGGATTTAGAAGTGGAATAGACCCAGCCGAGCCTCTGCTCTACTTGGAACAGCGATGCTGGAATCACGTACACAGTGTTCGCAAAGACTTTCCGTCTCAGGGAGAGAACCGTGGTGCGCATGCTATGTTCACTATACTCCAGCCCAGGCGCTACTGTCTTGGGACATCTGACTCTAATCTCAATGCTTCTGAAAGTGGCATGGCCAGCAGTACCCAGAGACTAACCTTCCCACAAGATCGTTTGCATCCTACAGCTTTCGGAGATGATGAGAACTGGATGCTAGTTTCAGGGCGTGCCTTCTCCTTTGAGACCCAACTCAAGGCAGTTAGGTCTCTCTCCCCAACCCATTCTGGACCCCCAGCAGAACTGGGTGTTCCCTCCACAGGGTCACTGCCAGGTGGTCTCTTACATACCAAGCTCAGGGATGGAGCTCAATGGGCCAGGGAAGACAGCCTATCTGATATAAACAATCACACACATGAACATATCATTCCAAATGGAGACAAGAGACGTAGGGAAGGGACATGGTTCTTTCCTCTGTGCTAGGCTTAGGGGTGGGATGGGGTTAGCTGAGAGGGATATTTGATCTGGAACAAAAAGCAGCAGTCAGAGTAGCCCAGTCGGAAAAGAAACAACCCTGGGCAAAGGACAGGGCATGTGCAGAGGCAGCCTGAGGCCAGGGGAGCATGGAACAGGGGAGAAGGGATGGGAGGCTGGGGCAGCTGGGGCAGGAGAAGGAGGGATGTGAGAGCTGCTGGAGGTGGGCAGAGTGGGTTTCAGGTGCCAGACGGGTGAAGCCTCAGGGCCTTGGCCATCGCTTTCCCTCTGCCTGGAAGGCCCTTTCCCTAAACAGCCATGATGCTCGTCCCTCACTCCCTTAGGCTTCTGCCCAACTGCCACTGCTGCTCCCCAGCACTGACCACCCTCTGGCATGGCAGGTGCACCTGTTCATCACCTGTCCCCTGCAACCTGAGGATAAGCTCCACGAGGGCAGGGATCTGGTGGATTTTGTCCACTGCTGTATCTATCCCCTGCCCTGTCACAAAGGAGGTTCACCACATACATTCATGGAAATGAATGTTTAAAAAGAATGGAATGGAATGGAATGAATGGATGGATAGATGGACGGGCCGGAGGGGACACAGGCAATTTGCTCAGATGTCGGTGAGAGCACTGCCAAGGAGTCCCTTATGGGCAGGCCTCGCTGCTCTCAGTCACACAAAAGCAGGATATCACCCTGGGTGGCTGTGCATGTGCTTGATGGATGTCTGTCAAATACATGAACTGTATGTATTTGACACAACTGCTCAGAGTGTGGCACTGTCATCTATAGCTCTCAGGGATTTGGAAGGGGGATAATGAGAGCACAGATCTCTGTCCTAGTGAACAACAGCCACTGGTATATAAACAAGGATTCTTTCGCTCACTTTTAGATTACTGGAGGAACAGCACAGATATAAGTCTCTAACAGGAGAGGAAGCTTTTTTTTTAACACTACGAGTCATGTTCCATGGTTGGCCTGTTCACTTCCGCTTTTCATAACCCGAATAGATACTTGCTGTTCTATTTTCCTGAGCCTGAGCCGTTTGGTCCAACACCGAGCAAAGATTGACACCCTGGTCTGCCTGACTCCAGGGACCACAGCTTCCCATTACTGTCCCCCGTCTCTTCCTTGAAACCAAAGGAAGCTAGAAAAAACAACCAGAACCCTTGACTCACTGAGCTTCTGAACCTGGTACTCTCACTCATTGGCTCTAAAATAAAGTCTATGAATAGATAAGCCACAGGCAGGACCACTCCCAACAAAGGAAAATGCAGATGGCCTTTCACAGAGGACTCATGGGACAGTCTCCGCTTCATGCAACCATGCTAAGAAAACTGACCTTCCAATCTCCTCAGTGCCCACTGAGAAACCTATGGCTCAGCCAGAGAACTGCTATAGTCCCCGTCAGTCCCACCTGCCTCTAACACCAGCCCCTACAAGGGAATGAAGGAGAAGATAACTCAAGTGTGGAACTGTCCATGCTTGGGACTCGTGGCTGCTGAGCCTGAGCTCCATGTAGAACACTTGCTTACAAAGGCAGTAAGCTGGCCCTCTCAGGTGAGTCGTAGATTACAGCAAGGCAGGAAGACTCATTCAGAGCCCCTCTGAAGATAGCCCGAACTTGAGGGTAGCCACATGCGAGTGCAGCCACGTCTAGCAGCAGCAACTATGAGCCGTCCCTCTGTATTGCAGTTCTCGCTCGTGATAACCACACCCTTGGTACAGTTTTATCAAAAGCACACAACCTGATGCTATTGTAAATGGGAGTGTTCTCTAAAATCTTTTTTCCGCAGTTTCTTGTATGTATGTGTGTGTGTACATATACATACAAACACAAAAAGAAGGAAATCCTGCCATTTGCAGCAACATGGATGAGCCTGGAGGACATGGCATTAAGCCGGGCACATAAAGACAAATACTGCATGATCTCTCTCATATGTAGAATCCAAAAAAGTTGAACTCATAAAAGCAGATAGTGAATGGTAGTCACCAGGGGCTGGGGAATTGGGGGAATGGGAATATGCTGGTCAAAGGGTACAAGAAAGGTACAAACTTTGTACCCTTTGACCAATATATAATGAGTAATTTCTGGGGGTCTAATGCACAGCATGGTGACTATAGTTAATAACCATGTAGTTTACTTGAAATTTGATGAGAGCAGGTTTTAAGTGTCCTCATCATCCCCCCTACACAAAGTGCTAACTGTAGGTGGTGACGGATGTGTTAATTAATTGGACTGTAGTAGTCACCACAAAATGTATACATATATCAAGTCATCATATTATATGCCTTGAATAAATACACTTTTATCTGTTAACTAAATACATGAAAATTTAAATTTTTAAAAAATAATAAAGGAGATGATAGGGAAAAAACAGTTCTAGTCTGGTTTCAGTTGTGTGGAGGGGATGTAGGACACAGATCCACGTTTGTCATGTTTGTGTTTGAACAGCAAAACAGACAGAGGAAGCGCCACAACCCCACCCCCATCCCAACTCAGAGTGACAATGAGCACAGGTGGGCAGCTGTGTCCAGGAGCCTAGTGTCCTAACAAGGTTGTTTTCAGCATGGGTGGCAGCAGCAGGGGCCACAGAGAAAATCACAAGGGGCAGGTCCCTGAGCGCACATGAGACAACTCCTGGGGAACTCAGAAATAGCCATTTGATGGGAGCTAATTTCCGGCAATCAAGCTGCTGGGGGCTCCAATGGTCACATCTGGGGAATTTAAAAGGAAATATGACTTCATCCTACAGTCACATGTTGCACTGTGGATATTTGAGTCATGTATATCATACCCCTTAGCCATGTGCATTAGAAGACTGGTTGCTCCATTTGTAGCACTGATATTATGCACAGAGTTTTAGATTTCACTGGGAAGGTAGAAGAGTCTTCTGCTCCTCTCTTCACAGATATAAATGCCAGCCAAGTCTTCCTGGGGTAGGGGGAGGCAGGGCGGAGCAGAAACTAGACCTCTGTATATTCTGAAATAAGGCAATTTAGGGACTATTAAGATACACTGATAAGTATGATTCCAATCATGTGTCTGTACTTGTAATTATATTGCCAGAAATACGACCAGGATACAAATCAAAACATTAATGGTGGATATTTCTGAATGTTGACAGATTTTTGTTTCCTTTATGGTTTCTCAAGTTTTCCAAATTTCTTTCCTCTGCTGAACACTGACTTTGGAAACAGAAAATTTTAATATTTTTCAAGTAAGTGGGACTTCTGGTTGGTACAGTGAAGACAATGCACACCCACCTGCTGTGGTCTTAATCTCCCCCTAAGCTCATGTTGGAACTTAACTCCCAATGTGGTGGTGGAAGGGGGGCGGGGAGCTCATTTAAGAGGTGATTAGATTCTGAGGACTGGACCCTCGGTAATAGACTCCATTCGTGGAGTAATGGGTTGATGGTTTAATGGATGTCATGGGTGTGGTTCTGATGGCTTTAAAAGGAGAGCAAGTGAGAAGGTTAATACTCACTCAGCCCATTTCTCTCACCATGTGATACCCTGAGTTGTGGTAGACTCACCACCTAGAAGAAGGCCCTCACCAGATGTATTCCCTGGACCTTGGACTTCCCAGCCTCAAAAACTGTAAGAAATAAATTTTAATTCTTTATAAATTACCCAGTTTCAGGTATTCTGTTATATATAACAGAAATACACTGATACACCAACCCTCCCTCTTTTCTCCAAGTACACTTGGATAAATGTTCAAATAGAGATATTTGGAAAGGCATGGCCATATCCCAAAATGAAAGGAGTATCTCTGTCATTTAGGAACAAAGAAGAAACATCCAAGAATGAATGGAGGAAAGTGGAGCCCACCTCAGAAGCAGGGCCTGGGCATGAGCACTTGCTGGCATCTGAGACCAGGCAGCCCCTTCCATGGCAGAGCCGGGCACCTTGTGTGAAGCCAGAGCTGGGGCCCAGGATGTTTGCAAAATTGATCTCCATACCTGCCTGAATATTTTCAATCTAAATAAATTTAAAGGAAAATGCTCTTGTAAGCTCTGATGCTGCAAATTGTTTTTCAGCCCTAAACAGAATTGCTGTGATGGATGGGAGATTACTGTTCACTCTGAAGACCCATAGCCAAAGCTTTTGAGAAAGCTCCTGGTGTAGGAGGCAAGTTTTCATTAACAGAATCAGTTTCTCTTTGCCTTGGAGAGAAGGAGCAAAGGGCCGGGGGTGAGAAGTTGCTCTCTGATTGCAACACACCATGTGATGGGGAGGCCAAATCCACCTCCAACCCTGATCACAGTAATACAAAAAGGAAAACCACCCCGACAATGTCCTTCAAAGTTAACTGAGCAGCAGATTTATAGGAATCTAATCTACTTCAGTTCATCCAGTATTTACTGAGCACCTACTATGTGCCAGGACCCCTGCTGGCTGCAAAGAGAGATACTGAGGTGGCCAACCGTTTGGAGTAGTGATTCTGAGCACAATCTTAGGACTAAGGCTGCCTAGGGTCAAATCTTGATTTCATATTCCTATTAGCTGTATGACCTTAAGTGATTGGCTAAGTCTCTCCACATGTCTCAATTTCTTAATGTAAAACAAAGACAATGATAGCATCTATCTTCTAGGATTGTGTTTAAAATCAACCACTTTGCTTGGCACATAAATGTTCAACAAAAGTTAGCAAAAGCTATGTACCTGCGCTGAAGAAGTTTACACATTAGTGAGGCAGACGGACAAACAGACAAAAACTACAGTCCAGTGGAGCAAGTGTGAGGATAAAGGGAAGCACAGGAGGCCAGGAGACAAAGAAAGGTGGCATGGAATGCAGTGTGGAGCCATCTAGGAAGGCTTTCTGGAGGAGGTGGTGTCTGAGCAAAAAAGCCTTGAGGGATGAGGAAGAGTTGGCCAGGGAGTAGATGAGGTGATAAGAGGGCAGTCCAGGCAAAAGCTATAGGAGGAGTTTTCCACTTTGCTTGGTTGCACCACAACCTTTCCAAATAAATGTTTTGGGGAATAGGAAATCGGTGAAAATCAGTGAGATTAAAATGGCTGTCAAAGAAGTTCATATGTAAACAAGCCATACACTCAACTCTAAAGAAACTGAAGACGTGGCTGCCCCCAAAAGATGGTTTTAGGGCTTCCCCTTCTGAATGAAGAGTTGCAGCCATACTGTAGCTGTTTGGCTGCATGTGGCCTCCACGAAGTAGGCTGAGTGATGAAGTGTCGCTCAGCCAAGCAGCTCTGTGTAACAGAATAAGCTAGGGAGGCAATAATTCAGTAAGCATGGCTGTGAGCATCCCACCTTCTAATGGGCTCCAGAATGACCGTCCCCCCCTCCAACTGCTGCTAACTGTCCTTTAAGGAATTGGTAGCTTCTCCCACTGGATAGAATTTCAGCCACAGCCAGCTCTGCTGTGTCTCCGCATGGTTCTGTCTGGGTGCTTCTCTCCTAGAGAGAAACTCTGTGAGCCAGTCCAACCACGTTGTTGGTCCTTCTCCGCTCAGTCACACACACTGATTACCAGGAAGAAAAACCAATTCACGATGGCTTTGGGGAAATGGGGACATACTGGAAGGACACAGGACATCTCAGAGAAGCAAGGGCTGGAAGTCCTCCTGGGCTAAGCTGGAACCACAGAGTCATCCCAAACCAAGGCAGTAAGCTGAGAGGCCCCGCGCCCAGCTTCTCTCTGTGCATGCACCCACATGATCTTGTTCTCTCTCTCTCTCTGCAGGGCCACTTTATCACCTGAGCTCATGGTGCAAACACAATGCCTTCTGAATTCCAGCCCCATATACACTCGGGCCAGCCCAGTCTCTGCTGGTCCAATCCCCCATGCTCCAGGAGAGAGCCGCTGTTTAAACATTGGTCATTTTTCTCTGCCTGGCATCCAGGCCCCCTTCTTCTGACAGTGGTACCTCAATTCTTTAGGGACTCACTTTCCCCCAACCTCCGTCTCTGCTTCCTGTGGATCCCACTCCAGCCCTGAGCCTAGAGGCAGGCACGAGATCGAGGTCTGGCCAATGACAGCCCTGCATGCTCTGCACTGAGGGCATTTCACCCAAGCCAGGCCAATCAGGAGCCTGTATGGAGGCAAGAGCTGAGGGTGTTTTTTTAGTTATAATAGCCTGTGAGGATGTAATTTCAGAGCTGCTGGCAACCACCACAAGAAGGGGAACCTACCAGAGAATAAAGCCATTATAGAGAGAAGTAGAACTGACACAGAGAGAGGGAGGAGGAGGAGGAGAAGGAAGAGATAAAAGGGGAGAGAAAAGAAGAGGAGGAGGAGGGGAGGGAGAAGCGACAGAGAAGAAAGGAGAATGACTGAGCTCCTGGATCAAACCACAACTGAACTCTTTAGTTACATAAGGCAATACATTAATTTTGTTTAAACCAGTTTAAGGTGAGGTTTTTGCTACTTGTAATCAAAAGAATTGAGACCCAAAGAGAATGTGACAGGGCTAGTGCGTGGATAGTCTTCCCCGGGGTTTGTGTCCACTCTGGGCCAATCAGCTATGGCAAGAGTCTGCCCCAGTGTCATGCAGTGGTGTGCAGAAGAGAGAGCGACTTCCAGAGCAGCAGCAGGAGACACCAAAAGGATGCCTCCTCCTGGGTGCCCAGAGCATTCCCTTTCTGGGCTTAACCAGCCCTTTAACTTATTTACACAGCAATCCAAAGTTCCTTCTGATACCCTTGGCAGTGACTGGGAACTGTTGGCTGGGACAACCTTGCAGCCAACACCAGTACAAATACGAGGGGTCTTCAAAAAGTTCACGGAAAGATTCGCATGACCTTCCAATTCCATTTTTCCATTTTTCCACTAACTTTTTGAAGTACCTTCCTACTTCCCTCCTCACTACAGAAACAGGACTAGTAATTTTCGAACAACAAAAACGTTGATAATGAATTTACGACTCTCAAATTAGGGCTGACCTTTTTTTTTTCCCCTTTTTTTTTGTCTTTTTTACTGACCGGCAACGGGATCGCAACCCTCAGTGTTGCGCCCGCACCGCGCTCAGCCAGTGAGCAGGAACTGGTCTGCACATGGGATCCGAACCCTCGGCGGGAGCGCCACCGTGCTCCCAAGCAGCGCACTCTCCAGTGCGCCACCGGGCTGGCCCAAGGGCTGACCTTTAATCAAATAGCTACAAATTGCCCGCAGTCACCAAAGCTAGACCGCCTAGCTTTGTGGTGGGCATGTCAAGACCAGATTTTTCTCCCTCTTCTGCAACCATTCAAGGTCTCTGTCTAGGTTTCTTTAGAATGCCTTGGCATCCTTCTGGACTTACGGACACCTATTCGGGAGGCCTTAGTTAAATAACACCGAGAGGATGGTGTTGAGCTCAGGGAAGATATGCTACAAAATGTCAACCAAGATCCAACTGGGCTCTCAGATGGAGCCCAGGTGACTTACTCCCCAACGGCCTGAGGTTTCTTCACGTGCTGTGCACAGACCAAGGTGAGGCTGCTAAAGCTCTCTACCCAAAGCATTCCAAAGAAACACAGATGCACGCTCTTTTTTACACAGCTGCCAGACTGTGCTTATGGTCTTTAATCTTCCTTTTTGAAAAGCATCCAATTTAAGAATTTTTGCAGTAATCATTTCAGAGTAATGAAAAACAAACAGAACAATAGAACATTTCAGATGTGATACGCGAACTCTGTGCACCTCTCTCCAATGTGCATTTAAAGCAACATATTAGTCATTATGAAGAACCCGCTTTTATTTCCCAGCACAACCAAATTTTTCCTGTATGCAGACCACAGACATCGTAATACAGTTAATTTACCCAATGTACTCATTTCTCCCTAACAATGCCCATAAGACAGCATTAAATTTTTTTTGAAGTTCCTGACGTCCAAGATGGGGCCGAGAGGAATGTTTTTCCATGTCCTAGGCTTGAAAACCACTATGGTAGATGCTTAATACATGTCACATCTTGTCCCCATCTTTCTATCGTGGGTAAACAAGGTGTGAACAGGAGCTTGCCCAAAGGCCCAGCACCAGTAGGTGGAGAAGACTTGATCTGAACTTCTGTCTTTTCCAGCCCCAAATCTATGTTTCTTCCTCCACACCACCCTGTCCCCAAGCAGCAGAGAAACAGCTCAGGTCCTAGACCAGGCAGCACGTGGGCCATCCTTCAGACCTGCCATATCTTAGCAAAATTACCAAGAGTGGGAAGGCCCCACTCCAGTGACGAAGGTCAAGATGCAGGCTGTGGGATCTGGTGCCTCGTTTAAACCCTGGCTCTACCGCCTACCAGTTGGCTGGTCTTGGCCAACCTCCTTAACTTTTCTGAGCCTCAGTTTTGCCATCTGTAAAATGGGATACTGTTAGCATCTACTGCACAGGGTTGTTGTGACAGGACAATGACATAATGCATGACAGGTGTCTATCATATTGTTATGAGCAGTTTTACAAAAGGTTGAGTTTTCATTAAATGTTAAATGGACACATAATGTGACGTGACCCTCCAGGACTGTGTTGTTACTTGCTAAGGGTAAGAGAAGGGGAAAAAGGCCTTGTCCAATATCATAACTGACTGCCCACTAACAAGGGTGGCATGCAGATTGAAGATGGCGACGGGTCTGGAGCGGCCGTGCCAGGAGACAGCGCGATCCTGAGAGCTGTG
>NW_007744319.1:0-16921 GCF_000696425.1 Galeopterus variegatus
AAAAAAAAAAAAAAGAAAGATACCTGTGTCTGGGTCTCATCTCTCCAAATTCTGAATTAATTGGTCCTGGTAGTGGTGGCTGAGGGGCATCAGTATTTTTCTAAACAGCTTTACTGAGGATAATTGAGATACAAAAAACTGCACATATGAAAGTACTGCAAAAATGTTTGTGGAAAATGAAGTTAAAAGATAGTACGAATCTTTCCACAAACTTTTTGAAGCCCCTTTGTATTTAATACAATTTGATAGATTGGGATATATGTTTACACCCATGAAATCATCACCATGATCCAATGATAAATATATCCATCACCTCCAAATGTTTCCTAGTGCCTCTTTTTTTTGGTAAGAACACTTAATGTGAGATTTACCCTCTCAATTTTTAAACAGCTTTATTGAGATATGACTGACATACAAAAAGCTATAAAGATTTAATGTATACAGTTTGGGTACCAGTATTTTTTTAAAAAAGCTCTCTGGAGGATTTTAATGTACAGTTGGAACTGAGAAGCACTTATTTAATCCTTTAAAAACAAATTCCTGAAATGTGTATTGATATCCCCATTTTGAGCTATGGGATGGCAGGAACTTCACGCATTTTTTTCACTGTTACAGTGTTAGTGCCTTGCTGTGTGCCTGGTGTAAGGTTATTGCTCAATAAATATTTGGTCAATGAATGAGAAAACTGAGACATTGAGAGCTCATGTAAGGGCTGGCTGGTTAGCTCAGCTGGTTAGAGCACAGGAAAGAGGTTTATTTGGCTTATGATTCTGGGACAGCTGCGACTGGCACGGGCCTCAGGCTGCTTCTCATGGTGGAAAGTGGCAGGCAGCCGGCGGGTACATGCAGATCACATGGCGAGAGGAAGCGAGAGAAAGAGGAGGTGCGAGGGTCCCTTAAACAACGAGCTCTTGCGGGAACTAATAGAGCGAGATCTCTCTCATTACTCCCCTCCAGCCCCCCCAGGGAGAGCATTAATCCATTCATGAGGGATCCGTCCCCATGACTCAATCAGTTTCCAACACTGCCACATTGGGGATCAAATTTCCACATGAGTTTTGGAGGGGACAACACATCCAAACTCCATCAAGTTTAAAATAATGGTTAAGAATGCAGGCTTTGTGGTGGTTTCTGCTTTTGGGGAGGATGGAGAAGGACACGTCTTTTCTCCCATTAAAACAGCAAGAAAAACCTTTAAAAATGTGTTTTCTATGGGGCTAGTACGGGGTGCTATTCACACAAGGAAGCCTTGATTAACTGAACTTGAGAGAGAAAGAGCCCTTTATAGGTAAGCAGAGAGCAAAGACAGTTTCTATACCTGGGGCAGCTTCCTGGCTATGGGTAGGTCTGACAGATAGAAAAACTTTACAGGGTCAAGGGGAAATAAGCTGGGCCTTGGACCAACTGGGGCTGTCAGGATAAATTAGAGTCTGAAAAAGCCCCAGATGTAGGACAGATTACTGGGCTCAGCAACTCTTCCATCTGGCCCTTCCCCACCATGAGTTTTGCTAAGAAAGTAACAGTGGAGGAAGGGCCAGTAAGCAGGGAGAAATTGCTTAGTCCTATGAATTCCTGTGGTGTTTGGATTCCAGGTCCCTTCCTGGCGATGAATCCAGAGATGAACCAAAAATATATGAAACTGCAGCCAAGCTTCTCCCGGTTCAGCTACTGACAACATAATAAGGTTGTGACTTAGGAGGTTTAATTGAGTTGAGATTTCAACCTAATTAAAGCTGTAGCCCAGACCCAGCTCTACTTGAAATTAAAAGAAATATGAATGGTCAGCTCCTCACCCTAATTGCTAGGTAGAGAAAACGGTTGCACTCTCTGGGGGAAAAAAGCAAAGTAAAACAAAACTAAATATTATACTTCAGTCATCACTGTTCTTTTATACACAATGTGTGGGATATAATAAAAGAATTATGAAGCATGTTAAAGAACAGGAAAATGGGATTTATAATCAAAAGAAAGGGTAGTCAATAGAAACAGAACCATAGATTACAGTTATTAGAATTAGTAGACAGGACTTTAAAACAATATATATATATATATATATGTTTTTGAATTTTGTGGGAAAAATAGATATAATGGGTGAAAAGATTTGGTATTCCAGAAGAGAAATGGAAAACTCTAAAAAAGAATAAAATAGAAATTCTAGAATTGAAAAATACAGTGTCTAAATCAAACAATCATTAGATGGACTTAACATTAGATTGAACACTGCAGAAGTTAGAATCAGCGAACTTTAAGACAGATAACTGATGTATCTGTATTAATATGAGTGGCATTCAAAAAGTTCATGGAAAATATATATTATGAAAAACACATTGCAAAAATTTTTTTGCACCAAAATAAACTCGTACTAACTTGTTATAACATGTCTGAACAGGATTTAGTTTGACGCACTAAGAAGGATAAGACATCAGTTTGAAAAGAGCCATTATCAGAGCGACATGAATTCTGCTAAAATTGAAACAAGAACAAACATCAAATTTATGGTGAAGCTTGGGTGGAAAAATGGTGAAGTCACTGATGCTTTATGAAAAGCTTGTGGGGACAATGACCAAAGAAATCAGCAGTTTACAAATGGATAACTCATTATAAGAAGGGAAGAGATAATGTTGAAGATAAAGCCCACAATGGCAGAACATCCACATCAATTTGTGAGGAAAAAATTAGTCTTGTTTGTGCCCTAATTGAAGAGGACCAACGGTTAGCAGCAGGAATAACAGCCAACACATAGACATTTCAACTAGTTCAGCTTAGTCTTGAACTTGATGGAGCATATGTTGAAAAAAAATTTATAGTTTTTTATTTTTATCTTTTAATTCCATTTTTCCATAAACTTTTTGAAGTCTCCTCATATCGGATAAAGTAGACTTTAAAGCAAGAATTATTACCAGTGAAAGAACATTTCATAATGATAAAAAAGAAAATCATCAAGAAGACAATAATCCTAAATGTGTATGAATCTCAAAACACATGAAGCAAAAATGGACAGAAATATAGAAAGGAATACACAAATCCACAATTATAGGTGGAGATCTTAAATGTATTCCTCTCTCAGTAATTGATAGACTAAATAGACAAAATGTTAGAAAAGACATAGTAAATCTGAGCCACGTTATCAATCACCTGAACATAGTTGACATGTACAGAGCACCATACCAAACAATTACAGAATACTTATCCTTTTCGAGTGTACTTAGAATGTTTACCAGGGGCCGGCCCGGTGGCGCACTGGATAGTGCGCCGCTTGGGAAGCACGGCGGCGCTCCCGCCCGAGGGTTCGGATCCCACATACAGACTGGTTCCCGCTCACTGGCTGAGCGAGGCGCGGGAGCAACACCGAGGGTTGCGATCCCGTTGCCGGTCCCCGGTCCGATACGGGGGCAACACTGGGGGTTGCGATCCGTTGCCGGACCCGGAAAAAAACAAAAAAAAAAAAAAAAAGTTTTACCGGGAAACAAGAGGAAAAAACCCCCTTTTTTCCCCCCAATTGGGGAATTAAAAAAAAAAAAAAAAAGTTTTACCGGGAAACAAGAGGAAAAAACCCCCTTTTTTCCCCCCAATTGGGGAATTAAAAAAAAAAAAAAAAAGTTTTACCGGGAAACAAGAGGAAAAAACCCCCTTTTTTCCCCCCAATTGGGGAATTAAAAAAAAAAAAAAAAAGAATGTTTACCAGGATACAGAAGGACAAATACCGCATGTTCTCACTCATATGTGGAATCTAAAAAAAAAAAAAAAAAAATGGTTTTCATAGAAGTAGAGAGTAGAATAATGGTTACCAGAGGCCAGGAGGGGAGGGAGTTGTGGGAGAGAATAGTGGACTAACAAGTACAACACTGTGCTACCTACCCTAAGTGAATCATTATGCGGTATACACATGTATTGAAACAACAAACTGTACCCAACAAAAATAAATATAAATAAAATTTTAAAAAAAGAATATTTACCAAGGTAGATCACATGCTGAACCATGAAAACCATGAAAATAAGTCTCAACAGAGTCCAAATGACAGAATTTGTATGGAGTATGTTCTTGGAACACAATTGAAAGCAACAAAAAAATCTAGAAAATTCTCCAGATATTTGGAAATTAACACACTTGAAAGAAAGAATCAAAGAAAAGGAGAAAACGTTGTGAACTGAATTTTCATTAGAAAATACAACGTATCGGAATTTGTGGGATGTAGTAAAGCAGTGCTTCAAGGGAAGTTTATAGCTTTAAGTGCTTATATTAGAAGTTAAAAAAGGTTTAAAATCAACACTCTCATCTCCCACCTTAAGGAGAAGCTAAAAGAAAAGGCAAATTAAACACAGGATAAGCAGAAGGAAAGAAATAATAAAGCGCGGAAATTAACAAAATAGAAAAATGAAGAAAGTCGACAAAGCCAAAAGTTGGTTCATTGAGAAAATTGATAAAATTTGTAAACATAAATTTAAAAAATAGATTTATAAAAAAATTATGATTAAGAGAAAAAGAGATAATAGACAAATTACCAATATCAGGAGTGAAAGAGAGGCATTATTAGAAACCCTACAAACATTAAAGCAATAACAAGGGAATATTATGGTCAACATTATGCCAATAAATTCAATGACTTAGGTGAAATGAACAAACTCCTTGAAAAACACAGTTAACGAATCCGGAAAAAAAAGAAATAGAAAATTTGAATAGCTCTATATCTGTTAAGGAAATTATATTCAAAATTAAAAATCTTCCTGCAAGGAAAATTCCAGGCTAGATGGTGAATTGTTCCAAACATTTAAGGAAAAAATAATGCCAACTGTACAGAAGCTTATAATCATTAGATTGTTATTATTATCAACATGGTTTTCATAAGTATTTTCCCTTAGTTCTCAGCTTCCATCTTAAAGCAAACAGAATTTTTCATAGTCTTCTAGAAAAAGTCTGAATTGGATGGAAGATTGCCTTGTAAATTCTACCTTTCCTATCTGTGTTCCTTTGAATTAGAATACGTGGTCTTTGCAAAACACCTTACATTGCTGTTGCCTCTGACTTTAATCTTTTCTAATCTTTTTACACAGAACCGGTTGCTCCTCTGGGATTTGGGAAGAACGTCTGCCAGCTAGTGTCAATGTGTGATCAAAAACTCTTCAGAGTCCTATCATCCCTGTTTTTCTGGTGATCTTTTAACAACAACTAAAACTTTGTTTACTCGTTTCTTATTACTTTTGTATAGGCCCTTTCTAGAGCTGACAAAGAATTGTGCAGATCATGTGCTTCCTGTCTTAATTTGGTTTCATATAATAGGCTCAGATTAAAATTTGTATAGTAAATGGAAAATTTGTGAGCAATCACAATAATGGCTGGAGGAAGCTTTCCTTTTTTTCTGTCCTTCCTCAGAAATACTAAGAGCCAGTTAGACTGAATCCTTCAGAAGCATTCTTTATCACTGTTGTTTGATGTAGTTCCAGCCACATCAAACACAGGAGGCATCCAAACTTGTTTGAGTTGAAATCACTGAGGATGCACTATTGTGAGACCTCAGGAAACTGGTAGTGTTGACTGAAGAATAGTCATGGCAAGAAGGTCTGAGTGAAAAACAAAAATAAAAATAAATAAACCAAAAATAAATAAATTAAATGATTAAAAAAATAAAAAGAATGCTTCAGTGGCTAACAATTCATAGCCAACTAAGTGATGAGAGACCTGCTGCTCTGAACACTTCTTCTGGTTTCTTTACTCTTTTTCTCCCCAGCTGCAGAAAACTGAATTTTTTAGACCTCAAGATATCTGGCCTCAGTAAAGGACAGTTTTCTGATGGACTATGATATTCCATTATTTAGAGTACAGACTAATTTGCTGTAACTGAGAAACTCTAAAATATAGTAGCTTTAATAAGATAGATGTTTATTTTTCTTTCTATCTGGTTGAGGAAGTCCTTTGTATAGAATTATAAGCTTTATCCAAGTTCTGGGGTTTTTTTCTGTATTTTTGAATAAACATACATTGAATGTCTATTCTGATCCAGGCGAGATGCTAGGGATTGGGCCCACCAAATTAATAAGACAGGTATATTGGTCTGTTTGTGTGTTGCTATAACAGAATACCTGAGACTAAGTAATTTACAAAAAAAGATTTATTTGGCTCACGATTCTGGGACAACTACATCTGGGGCAGACCTCAGGCTGCTTCTACTCATGACAGAAAGCAGCAGGCAGGCAGCCTGTGCAAGGAGATCACTGGCAAGACAGAAAGAGAGAGAGAGAGGTGCCAAGCTCTTTTTAACAACCCCCTCTCAAGGGAACAAATCCATTCCCAGAGAGCTCACTCACTTCCCAGGGAGGGCATTAATCTATTCCTGAGAGATCTACCCCATAACCCCTCCCACTAGGCTTTACCTCCCAACACTGCCATATTGGGGATCAGAGTTCAACATGAGCTTGGGGGGACAAACATATTCAAATTATATCAACAGGGTTCTGGCCTTCAAGATCAAATCACATGTGAGTGTGGGTGTGCATGCATGCACGTGTGTGTGTTGGGTGAGTGGCACAGATAAATAAATTGTCTTTAGTGGGATAATAAGACTGTATTGTTTACTTGAAATTTAATGAGAGCAGATTTTAAGTGTCCTCACCACAAACATACACAAAAATGGTAACAATGGGTGGATGGTGATGGATGTGTCAATTAATTTGACCATGGTAATTAGTACACAATGTATACTGTTATCAAATCATAATATTGTACACCTTGAATGTATATAATTTTCATTTGTCGATTAAATACTTTAAAATAAAATAGAGAATAAAGGTGTAGTGGAGATAGAAGGGAATGAATGTAAAGAATAGAAGATAAATCTTCAAAGAGATGAAAGTTATTTTTATTACTATACATGTAACCAATAAGTCATCCGTCCCTGAGAAGTATGTCTGTTACTTCTTTGCAATCATCTTAAAGAATTTTCTACTATCAAGACAATAGCCAGCAATATTCATTTCACTGAATATTTTGTGAGGGATGAAGATAGTTGACATTGCAAAGTTCAATGTTATTTCACTCCAAAAAGTCCTTTTAGACCCTCCTCCTTTTCAATCTCTCCAACCCTGAAGTGAAATGAGGTGTATTTCTGCTCCTCCTCTGGGCATCATGTTTTTCTGCTCTACTTTTCCTTACACTGGAATCTACAACACCCTTTTCCTGCCTCTCAACCAGCCTTTCTTTTGCAGAGCAATTTAGTTCTACTCAGCAACTACAAACCTGTTCACCTATATCCAGAGTTCAGTAGAGTCATTTAAGTATGAAAAGGCCATTTTTTTTCACATTGTATTGAGATGATTAATTTGAAAAAAATTGTTGCTACACATAGAACTGTTTAGAACACTGCTTGCTTTAGTTAAGTGAGTGAAGTAAGACATAGGGTTGGGGGAGTAGGGGTGCGTGATACGGTGGCTCATTTTAATGATTTTGTTACTTGTGACTGCCTATAATTGTATACACCAGCGACTCAGTGATGTGAGCTTCCAAAGTGGCTCTTGAGGTTCTGTTTCTTTTCTACTCCTTAGTGCAGTATTTAGGTGCATCTTTTTAATTTTCCTGGGAAATTAGATATTGTGCATAATATGGAAGTAAGGGAAGAGTATGAAAAGATTGGAAATAAATGGCAGGAGTAATGCTGGGACATTGGGATGGTAGTGGAGGTGGAAACAGAATCCATGATCTATTTATCCCATGCCATGCTTCTAGCCCTAAAAAGTCAATATAGTCAAATATTAACTCAGTTCATTTCTAGTTTGGAAGGACAGGATGAATATGCCTTTCTAGGTATCTCTTAAGAGGTGAATCTCCTGTAACACATCTGACCTAACAGTCACCCCAAAGGCTTCATCCCATCCAGGCCACATGGTAAGAAAGGATGGTCAGACCACAGGATTCAAAAGACGCAAAATAAACTTTGAGAAGGAGCTTTTAGGTCAAAGTGAGATGGTCAAAGTGAGATTGTGTGTGTGTGATTGTGTGTGTGCATGAGTATATGAGTTTTTTTTTTTTTTTTCCTTTTTGTCTTTTTTACTGACCAGTAACGGGATCGCAACCCTCGGTGTTGCACCCGCATTGTGCTCAGCCAGTGAGCGGGAACTGGTCTCCACATGGGATCCGAACCCTCAGTGGGAGTGCCGCCACGCTCCCAAGCGGCGCACTCTCCAGTGCGCCACCGGGCCGGCCCGAGTATATGAGTATTTTTAAAAACAATGGCAAATTGAGCTGGAGTCAAGAGAAAGAAAGGTAGAGAGAGAAGCTTATGACAGGGGTGGTAGATACTAAATATTTTCTGAGTGTCGGGAGTAGAGTAGGTAAAGAAACATTGGTATTCCTCTTTTAGACCTTTACTTAGTTCATTTTATG
Source organism: Galeopterus variegatus (assembly GCF_000696425.1). Lineage (NCBI taxonomy): Eukaryota > Metazoa > Chordata > Mammalia > Dermoptera > Cynocephalidae > Galeopterus > Galeopterus variegatus. Next base: position 8,375 of record NW_007744319.1, read on the forward strand.
TTGCAAGTATCAGCAAACCTACTCAAGCATTCTTAAACAGGAGAGTTTTCATCACATTGTTAAGAGAATAGGCTTTGGAGTAAGACTGCGTAGGTTTGGATTCTTGCGATCTTAAGTTACTTAATCTTGGTGTCTCTGTTTCTTCATTCTAATTAAATAAATTCATTTAAATTAAATTAAATTAATAAATGTAAAGCACACAAAAAAGTGCTTGGCTTCTGGTAAGTTTTCAGTAAGTGTTGACTATTAGTCGTTATTATTGTATTGGAAGAACCAGCCTCCCAAACCTATGAAGTCAGTTTATAGAAGCCACTAGGCAAAGGGAAATAATAAGATTCTTTTCCTTGCTATAGTTTGATACACTTAGCACTTTAAATGACTATATTCAGTGTTAACTGTGCCATTCTCTCCATAAAATTATGTGTGTGCCTAAGAATTACAGGGCTCTAATTTGACGCTCTGAACTACCTCTATGCATAGTTACTTTAATCATACAACAAACCTACAAAATGAAGTGTAAATTATGATGATGAGTAAGCACAGAAAAGCTGCAGTTACCAAAACGTGCATCCAAACCGACAGTACAAGATGAAGAATTGGATGGTGGTATAAAATGCTCATGAAGACCAGGCTGCTGCTAATTAGATCTTCTGTGCCATTTAAGTGTTCTCCAAGCTGGAATGCCCCTAAGGCAGTTGGACATTAATTAGTCTTGTGGCTTTTGGGGGTACCCTACAGTTTGTCAGCACAAGGGTAGAGGTGAGCACCAAAGAATTTTTCCAGGCTGCTGGTTAATATACTGTCGTTTCACTCCCTTAAATCAACAACCGAGGGAGAAAAAGAGAAGTCCAGACTGAAACTAGAGGAAAAGAGAGGAAGAAAGGAAACTGGAAGGAACAATAACATTCATGAAATGCCATCTTTGGGCCAACCACTTTGTAGTAACTTTCAAATATTGTCCTCACATCAACTCTGTGGGAAGTGTATGACTATCCCCACTTGTAACAGGACTGATGGGTGCCTATGTAATTTCTATTTCTCTCCTTTTTCTCTTGCTGATAGAACTTCAATTTTTTTGAGTGTTTACCTCTCAAATATGACTTTATATATCCCCTTTATATGTCCCCATCCCTCAGCAACAAGGGTAATCCCAAGAGGTTATTGTCTTCCAATTATCCTTGACAGGATCATCTGGACATGAACAACAGATAAAATTCTAGTCAATGAAAAGTGATGAGAAGGCTGCTAGGAAGCTTCTGGGAGAGATTTCTTTATTCTTTAACAAAGACCCCAGGAAGGGGACCTTCTTCTGTGGCTGTACATGGTTGTGTCTGCACAGAATGCCTGAAGTGTGAGAGCCACATGGGATCATAAGAAGAGCTAGCTTGATGACAAAGCAAATATACTGAAGTGCCACCTATTTTTGGACTTTTGTGCATGATATAAACACTCTCACTGTTTAATCTTTTTTGGAGGGTGCTCTATAACTTGTAGCAAAGACATCCTAACTGATGTATCATCTCCCATTTTATTAGAAAATGGAGATAGAGAAGGATTAAGAAACTTGTCTACATTTGCTGGCATAATAATCAGTAGAGAAAGTAGGTTATGCCTCCCAGTATGGAGATAAGATGTGTCTCTTCTTTTAGTCCATTTTTTACATGACAATTTAGTCATTTACACATGTTGTAATTACTGACATTGCATCTGTTTCTATTGCTTTGTTTATTATTTCAAGTTGTTCCACTTTTTCTATGTTTCTTTTTATCTTTTTTACTTAAGAAAATAGGCATTTATATCAGAATTGCTAAAAGAAAAAAATGCAAACATTGCCTAGTGCCGACAAGGATGGAAGCAACTGAATCTCTTATGCGTTGCTGGTAACAATGCAAATTTTTACAGCTGTTCTGGAAAACACAGGCAGTTTCTTACAAAATTTCACTTGTTTTCATAATCTACATACTCCTATGCTCTTAAACTCTCTTCCTGCCTTTCTCCACCTGAGTTCTATCATGTTGATATTATCTAGGAATTTAATTATGGGTTATTATATATTTATTTTTTATATATAAATATATATGTATTTTTATCAAACAACTTTTTTGTATGAAAATGTTAACACCTTTATTGAAAAGTAATTGGCATACAATAAACAGCACATGCTTAAAGTGGACAATTTGATAAGTTTTGACATATGTATACGTCCATGAAATCATCACCATAATCAAGATAATGAACATATACATCACTCCCCAAATTCTTTTCATGCTTCTTTGTAATATCTTTCTTATCCTTCCTTGCCCCCACTGCTCTTGTTTTCAAGCATCCTCTGCTCTGTTTTATATTACCATATTTCACATTTTCTAAAATTTTTTTAGTTTAATTTTTATGTTAACATCTCATCTACTTGTACTTTTTTTTTTTTTTTGACCGGTAAGGGGATCGCAACCCTTGGCATGGGGTTATCAGCACCACGCTCAGCCAATGAGCACACCGGCCATCCCTATATAGGATCCGAACCTGCGGCCTCGGTGCTACCAGAGCCGCACCCTCGCGAGTGAGCCACGGGGCTGGCTCATCTACTTGTACATTTTTGTGGGAAACAGTGTGTTGTTTCAATACATGCATATACTGCATGATGATTCACATAGGGTAGATAACATAGTTTTGTACCAGTTGGTTCACCACTTCTCCCACCCTCTGGTAACCATTATTCTACTCTTTACTTCTATGAGAACCACTCTTTTTTTTTTTTTTTTTTTTTTAGATTCCACATATGAGGAAGATCATGCAGCATTGTCTTTCTGTGCTTGACTTACTTCACTTAACATGATGGTTTCCAGTTCCACCCATGTTGCTACAAATGATAAGGTATCATTTCTTTTTATAGCTGAATAGTATTCCATTGTGTATATAAACCACAGTATTTTTAATCCATTCATCCATTGATGAGCATTTAAGTTGATTCCGTCTCTTGGTTATTGTGATAACACTGCAATGAACATGGAAGGACAGGCGTCATTTGGATATATTGATTCATTTCCTTTGGTTATATACCCAGTACTGGGATAGCGGGATGGTAAGGTAGATCTATTTTTGGTTCTCTGAGGAACCTCCATATTGTTTTCCACAACGGATGTACCAATTATTCCCACCAACAATGGAGGAGTGTTCTCTTTTCTTTGGATCCTTGCCAGCATCTGCTATTTTCCGTTTTGTTGATTATAGCCATTCTAACTGAAGTGAGATGATATCTTATTGTTGTTTTGATTTGCATTTCCCTGATGATTAGTGATGTTGAGTATTTTTTCATGTGCCTATTGGCCATTTATATGTCTTCTTTTGAGAAATGTCTGTTCAGGTCCTGTGCCCATTTTTTAATTGGATTATTTGTTTTTTTGCTATTGAGTTGTTTGAGTTCCATACATATTTTGAATATTAGCCCTTTGTCTTATGTGTAGTTGACAAATGCTTTCTCCCATTCTGTAGGTTGTCTCTTCACTTTGTTGATAGTGTCTCTTGCTGTGCAGAAGCTTTTTAGTTTGATGTATTCCCATTCGTCTATTTTTGCCTTAGTTGCCTGTGCCTTTGTCCAAAACAGCACTGCCCACTCTCATTTCATGCAGCATTTCCCCTATGTTCTCTTCTAGTAGTATCATAGTTTTGGGTCTTAAATTTAGGTCTTTAATCTATTGTGAGTTGACTTTTGTGTATGCAGAGATATATGGGTCTAGTTTCAGTCTTCTGCATGTGGATATCCAGTTTTCAAAGGACAATTTATTGAGGAAGCTCTCCTTTCCCTACTATATACTTTTGGCACCTTTGTGGAAAATCAGTTGGCTGTAAGTGCATGGGTTTATTTCTGGGCTCTTTATTCTGTTCCATTGGTCTATTTGTCTGTTTTTATGCCAATACCATACTATTTTGGTTACTATAGCTTTATAGTATATTTTGAAGTCAGGTACAAGCTTAACTTTTTTTCATAATAAAAAATTCTAACAAGATATTTATTCATCTATTTGTAGACTGTAATATACTTTCATTTTTTTAGTCAAAACTCATAATATTTACTTATTTGAAGTCAATCAATGACCTGATGGGTGACCTAATGTTGGTCTCCAATATGTTAACATTTGGGATGTAACACTTCACAGTGTGTATAGTGGTTGTTTCATTGCAAAATTCAAATCCCTTTCTAAAATTTGTGAAATTTGAATCACATTTATGTACCATTTGAAGTCCTCAGTGGAGTACCTTTTTTAAAAAAACTAAGATATTTAAACAACTTTACTTTATATGTCTCATGCAGTATCTCTTGGATTTTTTTCTCTTTTTAAAGTAGTTCATCCAAAACATTTATTTAGTGTGAGTCTTAGTATGACCATCTTTTAAGACCTTGAATGGCTGAGAATTATTTTTATCTTGTCCTTATATCTTAATAACAGGAAGTTCTAGGATCTTTTTCTTCAATATTTTGAAAATTGTTTTCTCATTCTACATTCTATGTATCTTAATCAGTCCTATGTCTTTGTCTTTAGGCTGAATTTCAGGTAATTTCTTCAGTTATGTTTTCCAATTCATTAATTCTTTCTGTAGCTGTGTCTTATTTGCTGTTGAATCCATTTATTGAATTTATTTCAATTACTGTATTTTTCACCTCAGAAGTTCTGTTTTATTCTTTTCAAAATCTGCTTGCTACTTAATCATATCTTCCAGACTGTCTTGTAGTTATGAAATATATTAAACATGCTTATTTCATATTGTGATTCTCATGATTCCAGTATCTGCATTTATTGAGGATCTGATTCTGCTGCCTGTGGTTTATTTAGGCTCCTGTTTATAATTCCATGTTTTGTGTGTTTTTTTCTCCATTGGGAGCTGCCCATTTTTATAGGATGAAGTTCTCTGAGGTTCTTCCAACATGAATTTGCATTTGTTTCTATCACATAATTGTGGGCACTAAAAGTCTGGTCTCCTATAAACTAAATTCTTAATTTGAGGTTCTTCAGAACATTCAGTTAGGCTAAATTCAGTCTCAATTTTATATGAGGACTGGCTTATAGGGATGACTTTCCAAGGGGAAATTGTTTTTCCCCTCTACTTAGCACCAATGTTTGAAAGCAATTTTCCCTCCAGTGCTTTGGAGTGGGGCTTATTGTTCATATTTTATCCTTACACTGAGAATGAAGGTCTTTGGGATCCTAGCTCTGTGAGCAGGGTCTCTCATTATATGATTTACCTTGGGGAAGCTCTGGGACTTGTTCCTGTTTCCTAAGCCCTCATAGGGCTTTGACAACTAATGCTCAGGATCAGTTCATTTGGTAAATATCTTCAGGGTGAAAGATATGCTCTTCTCAGCTTTCTGTGTTCCCACCATCACTTGCTTTTTGGCCTAAGTATGATTTATTTTCTTGCTAGTTTATGGATGCATTTAAGATATTTCTGTTTTTTCCCAATTGTTTTATTTGAGTGGTAGCAATGAAATTCTCTGAAAGATGTTAAAATTTCTTTTGCTAATACAAAGGTACTTCAAAAAGTTCATGGAAGAATAGACTTAAAAGATAATACAAGGGATTCCAATCAAGATGGCAGACTAGATGGTCCCCCACAATTAACCAATTTACAACTATTAAAAAGCAACAACTACCAAGCTGGGGCTGCTAGAGCTCAAGGGAATAGGAGGAGAGACCTACGGAGTTCATGAAGGTGGGAGAACCTGTGATGAGAGAAAGAAAGTACCACTCTGACCATTTTGAGCCACAGCCATTTCAAGAGTGGCCCTGGTGAGCACATGGAGCAAGAGCTGGCAAAAGCCACAGTTCAGCTCTTCATATGAAGTTGCTTGGAGGCTGCAGGGGAGAAGAGGGCCCTGGAGGCCCCACTCCTAGGCCAACTAGACCACTAACAGGGTTCCCATGGACTCACATAGGAGTGTGAGGCCACAGACAACTGAAAAAAGGAGCCACTCAGAGACTAGTGAGTCATTGCAAGGGACCAGCACATGGCCTGGGTGGTAGGAGAGACAAACCCAGGAGGGGAACACTGGGGCACAGCATGGATAACTGATCTGCCCTCCAGTCAGCACAGGATCACTCAGTGGAGACTGGTCAGGAATATAGAACTGCAGGGGGTACAGTTTGCTGGAAAAACTCAGGCCCAGACCAGAGTTTCCACACAACCCAGTTGTACCAGGCCTCACAAGACCCAGAAGTGCTTACAAAGTCAACAATTAAAACCTGAGCTGCACAAAAAGCTTCCCCAGAGAATCAGCAGCAAAGCAGCAATTTAGCTCAACCATAGGGCTCAAGTGCTGGTCTCCACAGGAAGTTCCCCATTTTAGAAGTAAGGAAAGGACAACAAATTAGTTCCAGTGCAGAGTTTAAGTGGTGGAGGTAGCCAACAATCCAACACAGAAGTGAAAGAAAACACAAAACACCCACAGATCAGAGACAAAGTTCTGATATTAACCAATCTACCACCAAAGAACACCGATAAAACCTAGAAGGACTGGAAGCCCCCCAGACTCCCAAGCTGGGGTGGGGAGAGGGCTGAGGGCTTCAGTCACAACCCCCACCACAAAGTCTGCATCCAGCCTAGCAATGACCAAACCCCTGCCAAAAGCCCCCTGGGCTCCTGAGCTGGGGTGGGGAGACTGAGGTCCTCAGCCACACCCCTCAACGTCTGCATCCAACCCAGCAATGACCACTGAGCTACTGCTGGAAGTGCCCCAGGCTCCTAAACTGGGGTGTGGGGGCCAAGGGCCTCAGTCATGCCAACCCCACATCTGCATCCAGCCTAGTGATGACCACCAGGCTGCCACTGGAAGTGCCCCAGGCTCCTGAGCTGGGATGGGGGTGGCTGAGGACCTCCGCCACACCCCCATGATATCTGCATCCAGCCCAGCCACACCCAAGCCACTGTCAGAAGCCCCCTGAGCTCCTCTGCTCAAATGAGGGAGGTACCACAGGCCGCGATCATGCCCCCTTCCCCCCTTCCTTGTCCTCCCAGACTATCTGCTTCCCTTTCCCCTCTCCCCCTCCACTCCGACTGCTCTGCAACAACATCTTAGAATGTAAAAATAATAACTAATTAATTAATTAAAAAGAAAAGAATACTATGGATCAAAAAACCCCACAGAGTATGAGGAGGATTTGACATGCTGTTGTTTGAAGGTGGATATGGCTGTGTGCAAGGACCAGAGAGTGGTCTCTAAGAGCTGAGTTACCACTGGTGACAACCAGCAAGTAAATAGGGACCTCAGTTATACAATTGCTTGGAACTAAATTCTGCCAGCAACCTAAATGAGCCTGGAAGTGATTCTTCCCCATAGCATCTTGATAGGAGCCTAGATTGCCCAGCACCTTGATTTCAACCTCATGAAATCCTAAGTAGAAAAACCACCTGAGCTTGCTGTAAACTAATAAATGGTTGTTATTAAAAAAAAAAGAAAAGATAATACGAATCTCCCCATGAACTTTTTGAAGTGCCCTCATATTATTTGAGTATACTTGTAGAGAGACCCTGAAGAGTTAGATAATTTTCTTCCATAAACTCGGATTTAAGCTGTTCTATGCCTGAAAATTGTTGACTACTCTTAGGACATATATATCTTTTGGTTCAAGCATTTGCTTATGTAGAGGCCTGATCTTTGCATCACATTGAACTGAAGGAAATGAAAAGGAACTGTGCGATCTTAGTGCAGATCTGGCTGGACCATTTTGTTTGTGCTCTCTATATGGAGATGTTTAAAATAGGCAACTCGCACTTTAGGAAGTGTACAGTGGTCTGTTATAGAAGACTTTCCTTAGACATAAGTGAGATGATAGGGCAAGATTTTAACTGAAGGGGCTGGTTCTTCCTGTTCATGTCTCCTGGAATGGAAAAGGAGGTGAGTGACTTGGTGAGGGGAGGTCCCATCCCAACGCCATCAGTGTTCAGAAGGAGGAGGACTGGGAAGGACTGGGCTTGGCCTCAGAGAAAAGGAGTAGTGACAGGTTCTTAATACTCAGGTTTTTGTTTTTGCTTTTGTTTTTGTTTCTGATTTGGACAGCAATAGACACAATTATTTGGTATTTTGTTTAATGCTCAATTTATTTAACTTATGAATCTAACAAAAACTTAAAGACATATGCAATAATTTAAAAACCATTTTGGAAACATTTAAATCTACTCTAAAATATCAACAACATGGATTCAATTAGGTTTTTTTCTTGTCTCCTGTTACTTCTTCCTTTTCAGGATTATTGCTATACTCATTTTATCTTCCTTGGGTTTCAGTAATATTATTTTGACACCTTTCTGGAATCTCAGTTATCTTAGCAGACCCGAGGGAAAAAGAATCCTTTCTCAGACCAGCTAAGGTTAACAGGGCTGCATCTTCCGAGGTGATTCAAATGTGAGCCACTGGGTATTAGGTTGAGCTTCCTTTACACAGGCATACCTCATATTTTTATATCAAACAGACTTTTATTTTTTTTATTTTTTTATTCTTTTTTCGTTAAATTTTTATTTTGTCAATATACAATGTGGTTGATTATTATGGCCCAT
>NW_007744320.1:0-1046 GCF_000696425.1 Galeopterus variegatus
TGTTTTACTGTTAAGTTGTTTGAGTTCCTTGTATATTCTGGATATTAATCCTTTGTCAGATTCATGGTTTGCAAATATTTTCTCCTACTCAGTGAGTTGTCTTTTCACTCTGTTAGTTGTTTCTTTTGCTGTGCAGAAGCTTTTAGTTTGACATAATACTATTTGTTTATTTTTCCTTTCATTGTCTATGCTTTTGGGGTCTTATTCATAAAGTCTTTGCCCAGTCCTACTTCCTGAAGTGTTTGCAGTATGCTTTCTTTNTCAAGTGCTCAAAGGGAAATAAAAATGTTAAAGTTTTCCTTTGACATCTAACCACTAAATTCAATAGTTTATAAAATAAAAATTTTAAAGCTAATTATAAATCAAGAACTGTGATAAGTGAGCAGTTGTAGACACATGTTACAGCCTGATGAGCCATCATTCCCAACACACATAGCAATTGTAAAGGACCACTGTTATTCCATGTGAAAAGCTCACACATTCCTTAAACTCTAAACCCCAAATGTGATTCCCCTTCATAATTGCATTTCTACCCAGCCAGGCAACCAAGCTAGAGAGGAGCATCCTTTATATTTGCTTCCATGTTTCTTATCTTCAGTGTTAAAATCTATCAACAAGCCCTATCATTTCAAATTGCTAAATGTTTCCTTAAACTGCCCTCTTTACATTCCATTTGTCAGTGATTTATTCGTAGGCCCTTATTAATTAATTTATTTCTGCATTTAACAAACCTAAACTGAGTACTACTGTGTATCAGTTCTGTGCTAGTTACATGATGAAACAAGAAATGGTTGCTATGGGTTAATGTGTCCCTGAAAGTTCATGTATTTTAAATTTAATCCCCACTATAATGGTGTTAAGAGGGTAGGGAATCCTGTTATGGTGACTGAAAGCTGGGCTTGAAGAGGTGATAAGATTGTAAGGAATGATGTGCCCTCGTGAAAAAAGGATTGATCCACTCATGGAGCAATGGGCATGGTTCTGATGGCTTTAAAAGGAAAGCAAGTGAGAAGCTTAACTCTTGCTTGATCAAGCCATTCACCATG
>NW_007744320.1:4551-17181 GCF_000696425.1 Galeopterus variegatus
TTAGTTTGACATAATACTATTTGTTTATTTTTCCTTTCATTGTCTATGCTTTTGGGGTCTTATTCATAAAGTCTTTGCCCAGTCCTACTTCCTGAAGTGTTTGCAGTATGCTTTCTTTTAGGAGTTTCATAGTTTCCATATGTATTTTTAAGTCTTTAATCCATTTTGAGTTGATTTTGGTATATGGAGAGACATATGGGTCTAGCTTTATTCTTTTATATGGATGTCCAGTTTTCCCAGCACCATTAATGGAAGTGGCAGTCTTTTCCCCTATGTTCTTAGTGCCTTTGTCAAAAATCATTTGGCTGTAAGTATATGGGTTGATTTGTGGGTTCCCCTATTCTGTTTCATTAGTTCATGTCTGTTTTATGCCAGTACCATGCTGTTTTGGTTACTATAGTTTTGTAGTATAAAGTGAACTTAGGTAGTGTTATGACTGACTATTTTTTTTGCTCAGGATTGCTTTGGCTATTCAGGGTCTTTTGTTGTTCATTTAATGTTAGAATTGTTTTTTCTTTTTCTGTGAAGAATGTCATTGGTATGTTGATGGGGATTGCATTGAATCTGTAGGTCACTTTGGGTACTATCAACATTTTCACCATGTTAATTCTTCCAAACCAAGAGCATGGAAAGACTTTCCATCTTTTTGTGTCCTCTTTAATTTCTTTTAGCAGTGATTTTTAGTTCTCCTTGTAGAGATCTTTCACATCCTTGGTTAACCCTATTCCTAGGCATTTTATTTTTTTGGTGACTGTTGTAAATGGGCTAGATTGCTTGATTTCTTTTCTGCTAGTTCATCCAAATATAAAAATGCTACTGACTTTTGCATGTTGATTTTGTATCCTGCAACTTTACTGAAATTGTTTATCAACTCTAAGAGCTTTTGGGTAGAGTCTTTAGGCTTTTCTATGTATAGTATCATGCCATCTGCAAACAGGGACAGTATGACTTTGTCTTTTCTAATATGGATGCCCTTTGTTTCTTTCACTTACATTTTGAGGATTAAATCTATGTGTCTATAAATGCTTAGCACTGTGTGTGGCCCATGGTAAGCATTCAATATAAACTCGCTACTTTTAGTGACATTAAGCTTTATTTTCATTATTATTAAATATGTGAGAGCCATGAGAGAATCTTACAGCAATTAAGTAACATATGAATGCATTTTAGAAAGATAACTATGGTATATAGGGGGAGGAAGGACTGGAAAAAAATAAACCAGATGAAAAAACACAATTTAAAAGGTTCTTATGTTAGTTTGTTTAGGTAAACTATGTAGTTTAAATATTAAATTTAAAATAGTTTAAGCTTAAAGGTTAAATAATTTACTTTTAAGCTACAAAAAGTATCCAAGGGAAATGGTAATGGTGACTTATTTTAAAGGTAATTAAAAATAGAGTAGACAAGACAAAAGCATGGGAGAGGGTGTGGTAATATGGGGAAAAATGAAGAAATACTACTAAGTTTTGGGGTTTATGTCATTCATTAAAAAATTAATTCATTAAGGTACAAGGTAACAATTTTTATTGGAGTGTTACTATTCATTAATAAGACTGCATGTTGTAGGGGAAATTAAATGCTTTAATGTTTAAAAAATTGTTAAACACTATTTGTAGATACCTGATAGACAATTATGTGGGACAACTATTAGACATATCTGGCACACAGTTATATGGTGGTAAAACAATGCTAACCAAAATTCTGGTCCCCAAACACAGGAATTTGCACCAGAAAGTAAATGAGCATACTGCCTTCTTCATCAAGCAACTTTTACTACCCCCCCAAAAAAATAAATAAATAAAGTCAGATGATCTAAATCACACTATGTGCTTAGTGACAGAGGAGTTGATAAACATTTGACACAAGTTTCTTAGTTCATAAAGGATCAGAATTGTTCATTGACCAGTAGTCAGTCCACAGACCACTCTTGGAGAAGCACTCATCCAGAACTCAAGAGAAAATTCTGAATTTGAAATATTGATTTAGGAGTATAAATTATATTAGTAGTAGATAAAATTCTGGGAGTATATGCAAACAGTAGGAGAAATCATGAGATGTGGAAAACAAAGAAACAACTTAATTTTAAGAATTGAGCCTAATGGAACACAAAAAGTAATAGCTATAGAATCAGATCATGAATAAGAACAGCACGGTGCATGAAGAAAAGATAAGAGAGAATCCTCAAAGGGAGGCAATGTAGGCTAATAATTAACTTACTTTTTAAGAAAATGCTGCATATTTGTAAGTCCAGTATAGTCTTTTCAGATAGCTGCAGTACTAGCTTTGTAGTTTGAAGATGACTATATAACTCTAGATTAATACAGAGGTAGATAAATCTGTTTCAGTGCCAAGTTACGCTAATGGAGGGAAAACCATAAAAAGTGGGAAGAAATTTTAAAATGGTCATAGTGGTAAGTGATGCCTATAAAACACTTCAGTTTTTACTCCTATCTTTTCTGCGTGTCTCCAGAGAGGTACTCGATGCCTCTAACACTGGGATTTTCCAGGGATTGAGAAGATGGGTTCTTATAGTTGTTGCTTCTTGTTAGCTTCTTGCTCCCCAGATTTAAGTTTTAGTTTTCTCTGACCAGCTAAGCCAATTAACACTTATTCATCAGCTTTCAAATCCAACGCTTTTTTTTTTTGACATCTCTTATTTGTTGTGTATTTTCTCCACTTCTCTTTTCCTGTGTAGCATTAGCTTTATTTTTCCTGTCACTCAGTAAGTTCCTGTGAGAGAGCAGATATAAACGTGTGCTAGTACTACCCACCAGCCTGGGAGACCAAAGTTGTAACATGTGAAGTAAACACGTACTCATGCTGAAATAACAAACCTGCCTTTTTTAGCGATTCTTCTCCCTTTCCTCTTAACACCTAACTATATCTGTTCTAAAGCATATTTTCATCATTTCCCTATTTATATAAAGTATGTAGGTAGAACTATGTAGAATAGTTTGGAACCTATCACGTTACCATGCTTCTGTCTGATTCTGATTGGTATGGTTTGAGCAAGACAAATCATGGTCTTGAGCAAAACACTGATTTAAGTCACTGCCTGTTTTTTAAGTCATGGTAAGACTACAACTACTGTTTCACAATGACTCTAATGTGCAATTGCTATCACTTATTGCCTATGAAATTTGTTTCACCCTTTTAAAAACTGGATTTCCTATATATGAAGACTGTTCTATTGTCTTCTCTTTTTTAGACTAAATACATTTATCTTTCCGTTTTTTCTTAAATATTTTCCCATTCCTAAATCATTTTATTGATCTCAATTTCTATATCTCCGCCTTTAAAAAGTACGTAGTTTTAAGAACTGAAGTTAAGTACTAAGAAGGGCTCAGATTCAAAGCGTCACATTTCTTTCAAAAAGTAAAATGAAATTACATAACAGACTTTTAAGTAATGTGTGCTTTGTTCTGCCTTCTTACCCCTTCTTCTTTGCCCCATACATAGTACATCATTTATCATTCTGGCTGCATCGTTTTGAGTACTTTTTGTCTTTAAAATCATAAACCATTCATTTATATTTTACAAATGATCATGCTCATTAACATTAGCTAAAAATATTTATAATTGTGCTAGTGTTTGGAACACCATTTGTAGTATCTTTGTGTCTCTCTCCTAAAAGCATAACTGCAAGGCATGTGCATTATAGAATTTTTATAATAACTACCTGTATACCATCCCCAAATATCTAGAAAAACAAAGTATCAACTGCTCATGAAATGTATATTTTGAATATATTCAAATAATTCAAGAATATGGTGTTTAATTTCCAACTAAGTCTAGGGCTAAACTTTTCCATCCCCCTGAGTTGGTCTCTTGGCTTCTTTGTTGTTTATGAAAAAAGGGAGAAGTAGCACATGACTAAGTGATAGATTGTTGATATTTATGCACTAAAAATATCACATCATTCAGTTGGATACAATGAGGAATAAACTCAGTTCAAAGTGAAGAACTACTTACAGTTAATTATAGTTATAATTACAGTTGTTTGTTCTACACCGACATAAAGGAAAGGTAAAGAATGGGGGAAAGAAGTAACAGAAAGTCATCGTGCTAACTAATTTATATATTTAATCTCATTTAATATACATGCCTATTCAAGTGGATTCCATTTCTTTGTTTTTATTTGACTTTCAAAGACATTAAGTTTTTTTACTATAATTAAATAAAATAACTAATAGTTATTGAACACCTAATGCAGTTTATTACTATAAATATTATTTAGACATATTGCAGATTCTGTCAATATTTTGTTGGCTTTTTAAAGTTGCTAAAAGTTTATTCCACAAATGTACTTTAGTAAACTCTAGTAATAATAGAGTTGATAGTATTAGTAGTACTAGTTATAGTATGCTATAATAAGGATGTGTCATTTGTATTGTTTTAAATATAGTTCACGGTATATTCATAATTTTTTTCCTGGTACATAAACAAATGATCTTCATCATTGTTTATCATTATGTGTAAATAAAATACTCTGCTTTTATTAGGTTGTTATCCATGTTTTGACTTATTTGATCTATGTGGATAAAATTTGAGGCATGATACAGAATAACATACATCTCACAGTCCCTGAATTTTTTACTCATAATGTTGTTATCTACAAAATTGTTAATGAAAAAACAACCTTCTTTTATTCAGATACTCTCACAGTGTGGCACTTTGACAATGTCTTTTTTATTTTATACTCACATTTCATACCTAATGTTGCAAAACAGACATTCCTCACTGTAAGTGTTATTTATCGGTGCTTAAAGGTTCAATGAATTATTCAGCCCCTTTACCCTTCTTGCTTTGCTGCACACCTATTGAGTTTTCAGAGCAGTTTCATATCAATAAATTTGTTCTTGCTTTGCAGCTCCAATTTCATGCTTGGCCTTGTCTAAGCGACATACAGGAAAAATAAATAACCAGAAGGAATAAAATGAGTATAAAAATTGCTTTAGATAATTCAATATCCAAATCATTAAAGTTCTCATGGGTTTTAAAAATTAAGACATGCAAGCAAGTCTGCAGAAGCAGGATATACACAAAAGTAATCTGCAAAAAACCTTGTCTTGTTAACATGAAATCTGTGGAGAGCGATATGTGTTTATAGGCATGTTGTACCCAGAGCTGAAATGAACTCTTGACAAATAAGTCCCTAAGAGTTCAAGGACTCACTGTCACATTTTGTCTCATGTTGTCATATGCACATAGAGAGGCAGACAACAGAAGAATGAATGGCTGATCTGATCAGACTGAATAGACAATTCTAATAAAATGGCAGTGTGGAGGGAAAAAGTCAGTAGCTTCAGTATTTCTGAAGAAACCACTCTTCCGTATTAAACCAACTTCAAATAGTTGGCATTCAAATCTGGAAAATTTATTTACATTAATAAGAAAATGATATCATGTTCTTTCTCTTATAAAACATGAAGTTATTTGAATATGCCATTCATGCCTTTCTTCAATGTGTACTCCAAAGTTTATGAATAAACATTTGCCGTATTTTCAGCTGAGTCCATTTGGGCTTCAGTGAGAAAATATATTTTCTCCTAATGTGTTAGATTTATTGATGATGGTGTCTCTCCTTTTAAAAATATAATACCAGGTATAAACATTTAAAGATTTCCTTCCACCCATCTGTCCACCCATTCAAATGCATATTGTTTTCATTGTTCCAGATTTAACTGAAAAAAAGAGGAAAAAAATAAAAGAAAAAAAGCCCCTTCCTATCAGTAAAATGCTTATATTTTAATAATGAGACATAGATAGTAAAATAAATATTATTGAATGATTCTGGCATTATAAGTATCTTTGTATAGTTTCCCTTTTAAAAAATATTCTCTCTTGGATAAGTCACTGAAAACAACATTTCAACAGAATCAATGTTTTTTTGTTTGTTGCAAAGTGTGTTAGCACACATGTTATTTTTGTTTTGACTCTATATTTAAAAGTCTGGACTGAGTCCACCTGTCTGTTACAATAGGAAGTCTTCTGTATGTGGAGATAAGCAATTTTTAATTTTCTGGATATCCTTACCTATGTACCATCTAATTTAGCCCCCTCACCAATTACTACTTGCAAGTAGATCAGCATCTGAGAATAAGGGAAAAAAATAGGTTCCTTAAGTTCCATGCAGTAGATCTTTTCAATAATCTTGCCTAATTTATTGCTCAGCATATCTTCCCAATATCAATATCATCATCTCCATCTTACAGATGAAGAAACTATGTGTCCTGGTTTGTGTTTCCCTGAAGCTGACTCTGAGATGGTTTCCAGTTCAAGTAGTTTATTTGGGAGGTGATCTCAGGAAACGCCAGTAGGAGAGTGGAGAAGTAAAAGAGGGAAGGAAAGAAAATTGTGAATGAGTTATCAAGCCTCTTACCACTGTAGATAATTGAAGTTCAGTCCCACAAGGAACACTGGGTGATAGTGTATGGAGCAGGCTTCAGAGTGATCCTATCTGTGGGGCCTTGCAGTTGGGGGATTTACCCACTGATACCCCTGTTTGTCACCGGTCTGTTGCTGTGTGAGTGAGAGCTGTTGATAATCCAGCACTTCTAGTTTGTCTGTCCTGGGGGCTGATGATGCTCCAGGTGAGAAAAAAGCCCGCAGGCCAAAAGTGCAGTAAGAATCCTCATCACAGAAGTGAATGAGTAAAAGCACCACAGCCTCAGCTGCATTAAGGCAAAGAGAGACAGAGAGACGTTGATGCTGTTGAAGATCAGATGATGACATGGACAACAGAACATCAAACTTGAAGTGGAAAACAACCAAAAAGTAAATCATTTCTTTTTTCTTTCTCATTCTTCTGACAAATTTCGGAAACCTTTACTTTTTATAGAGATAGATTTGCAAATTTGTTTCTGTTTATGGCAATAGTAAAACATAATAAAAAAAACACTTTCATGTAACAGTGCAATTTAACATAATTCCATCACTGTCAATTATATGAAAATACTGCATCTCGTGAGGAGAGATTAAACTGTGTAACCAATACCAAACCGCTTGGCTATATCAGCCAGCTTTTTGCCTTTTTGTGATGATTCATGGGCCTATAGGCAAATAATTGCATTCAACCATTAAAATATTTTTTACCATTTTCTTTTTTCAGTACTGAATCCTTGGACTTACCATTTCAAAAGCTTTTGTTTTAAAGTTTTAAATTTCTTCTTAAATTTTATTTGCCTGCAATCTAAAATATAAGATATTCATAGCCATCTAAATATTTTCTTTCATTGTTGTCAGTTTTGCTCCTGGGGCATTTAATAATTTTCATGGCCTGTCTCTAGATCCTTTATAGTTTCCACAGGCCTTGTATTTATGAGCACCAGTTTAGATAACATTCAGATGGAAACAAAAGAAAATGTTATCTATCACAATAGCAGGATGATACAGCCATTAGGGTAGCAGTTATATAATCTACCTGATGTTTTTCAATTTACTGCCTTAAGATCAGACATGATGACTTTCAGAGTAATAAACCAACCATAGTCTACTCCTGTATTTTATCTAGAAAAGTAGTAATAATGGGTGCCCTCAAATCAGAGATGGATGTTCACAGCTCACAGCCTCTGTGTATTTTCTTGGCACCTTATTTACTGTGGGGGAGTACAATTTCATCCATGCACATCATAGTCCATTCTGACGAAGCAGTCATCTGAAACTTAGACAAATGTTATTCATTTGGTCTTTCTGTGAATTTGTATAAAAACACTCAAATACACTGGGAAAGACAAAAAGAAAAAAAAGTTATCTACAACAGTGAATCTGAGTAAACCTTTTTCCAACCTCAGTAATGATTAAACAGTCTTTCTAATAAACTTTTCATTATGAACAATTAAGTGGTTCATTTTTGATGCAGACATTTATATGAATTTTAATTACCATTTAACATGCCCTCATATTGTCCAATTTATTCATCTTACTACCTTTTAACCTTGCTTTACATAATTTTTGCTGTTCTATTTACCTCTATTCATTGTAGGTCATGAATGAGATTTAAGTTACCCTGACATTTTCAATGACACCTATTTTTATATTCTTTTTTCAGATTGAGATATTTCTGTAGTTTTCCAAATTTTCTTTTTAAGCCAATAAAGTTTCCTTCCTGTCTCCATATGTTCCTTTTAGAAAGACATTCAAAAGTCATTTCAAAAACATTTATTCCAGTATTTTATTCTTTGCATGTAGTACTGTTTATGCATTAAAAATTTTATAACAACCTGAAGTATGCTGTGATCAGTAAATACTACTCTCAAAGTAAAAAGAAAAAAAAATTAGTTTATGTTTCTTAATACTCATGTAAACATAAATGAAAGTTCTTTATTATGTATGCTCTACATGCCTGCAAAATGAACACATTAACAGTAAAATTATTTTCTTTGAAGAATTTCCATAGTCTTATCAGAATCAATATATTAATATGACTGGGGAAAAGAGAAAATACAGCAAATGACTATTTTTACTCAGTAGTCATTATTTTGTTTTGTTTGAACTTTGGAATTTATAAATTTATTTCTTTTTCCAAAAAGTTACATAAAGTTTTGTAGGAAATCTCATTGTTATTTCCACTAAATAATTGGATTAAATTATGGAGGAAGAAGACATTTTAAGTTTAAATTACATTCAAACCTAAAATTTATCCCCATTTAAAACAGGAAATACTGTCTTTCTATAATTTTTACCATGCATGTAATAACTTGGAGGAAAATATGAGCAGACAAGGGAATACAGAATGAAAGTGACTCACATCATTGATCTACTATGAAAATTTTTTAAAAGCCTTCTTTTATATTTTCTACCTTGAAACACTTGAATGAATTTCATGAAATATATACTGGGCATGTGTGCTTTTATGTTTTGGTTGCTTGAGTCTTTTGAAAGCTGAAGAACCTATTTTTACAAAAGGAATTTCTCAGGTACCTAGTGCTCAACCATGCCAATGATAACAGCTAGAGTTTCTTTAGGAAACTTAAATATTCTCTGCCCTATTTTATTATGGCAAAACATTTTACTATGATACATGAAATGAAGAGAAGCATTAGAGGGAAGAAAGGCAACAAGAATGTATATGGTTTTGTTGTTGCCTTCATGTTATTTATCCTGTTTCTTCCCCTTGGTTGTGATTCAATAAAATATCAATTTATTAATTTTCCTGATCTATTGTAATACAGCTTCTTTCTAAATCTTTTATAGGTATATATCTAATAAACATGACTTAAGATAATGTTTAATCACTAAATAAAATGAATAGTTCTTAATTTGTTTGGAAAGTAGTATACATTAAGAAGATAAAGTTTTAGTGATCTTAGTAATAATAAACAAATACATTGTTTGTCATATGAAGTCACTTGATGCCAAGCTGTGATGATTGTAGTTACATAAAGCTAATAGTATGTTGTTAGTTTGAAGATCTGTAACATTTAAATAATTTTACATAACTCTGAATTTTGCTGTAACATAGATTTCTGAAATTATTATTTAACTGGTCATTCTTTTTCTGGGAGCTTTTAAATTTCTTAAAATATTCTTTTCATAATATTTTGATGTGGAAGAATAACAGAAAAGAGTTTGGATGTTCTTAATCCTCACTTTTATATCGATTACTTGAAAGAAATCAAGTTCAACTGATATGGATGTACTAGATTATTTCCTAAGCCATTTCCTCATCTAGACTTTTTGATAAGAATTTATTTTCCTTCTGAAGATCTTCAGAGAATTCCTAGTTCTCCTATACTCAATATATCTAACTTACTCTTCCAGGGCTTTGAAAACTTTCATTAATCTGATACTACCCTCAGATAAACCTATTTGGAACTTTTCAATCACTAAATTTCTACATCTATTTTTTTTTATCTTGACTAATGAGTATTTGTAATATCCCCTTCCCATTTTCATTGACCTAATTTGCATGCTAAGTGGTATACTTTATATACCTTGTATAGAGTTTAATTTAGTACCAAACGCATAATTATGATTTTTTTTTTCCTCTCATAAGGTTGTGAGTCTTTTATGATTTTAAGAATGAGAGTTTTTACTTATTATTTGATTCTACCACTACACCTATCGGGGCTACCAGCACAATAAAAATGTTGTGAATGAATATGTTAGCCAGGATTTGGACCCTTATGACCTTTGCCTTCTGATATTATACCTGTAAATATGCTTATATATAGCAAAAGGACTTTGCAGATGAAATTAGGTTACTAATAAGCTGACCTTAAAATAAGAAGATTATCCAGGTGGGCCTGATGTAATCTCTCAGACCCTTAAAGCAGATAAACATCAGCAAGATGGTGAACAAGTGGTTCCCTGCTTGTATTTATCCACAGTAATAATAATTTTTCAGCCATCTATGGACAAAAGTGGCTTTGTGGTAATGTTGGGATTCAATTAGGAAAGAGTGAAATCCCAGTAGAGCCCAATTCCTAGGAAGACTGTTTGAGAGGATAGGTACATGCCCAGGTGGCAAGATCACCAACTGTGGTCCCGTCTCCAGAGCCAGAAATGGCCCTATTTCCCTGTGGACTTATCTATAATCCCGTTTGGCCTTCATCCTCTACTAGAACCAATTACCAAAGGAACAAGAAGGAGTCACACCCACTCATGCCTCAGGTGGCTAATCCACCAACATTAGACCCAGCTGTGGACTTGGAAGCAGCCCTGATACCCAAATACACTTCCTCTAAGCTGTAATTGAGGGCCAGTACCACCTGTTCAGTGGCCCACTCAGTGACCCAGTGTAGCCCTTCCAGGGACATGGAGAAAGCCACACTCACCCACAAAACTGATCATAGTCCCTCCATCCATTGATCTTAAAACAGACCTCTATTCCAGCACCAGCCCTACTGAGCAAAGTCCTGGAGCTGTCCAGCCCTCCCAGGTCCAGACAGAATCAACACCCACTTGAGCCTCTAGTAATAGGCCCACCAACCAGGGACTCCACTGCAGACCCAGTAGCAGCTACATGCCCCAGCTTAAACCCTACTAGACTATGATCCCAGAAGCAATCCTGTCAGCCCAGAGACTTAACAAGAGAAGGTCTTTACCTGCCAAAATCAGTCTGGAAGATTGGAAGACTGGAAGAGGTGTTTGTTCCTTCAAATGTACGTACACCAACAGAAAGCTACATGGATAATGAATGAAGTATTAGAAAAACATGACACAACCAAATGAAACTAAAAAGCTCCAATAACTGACCCCAAAGAAATGAGGATATATGAATTGTCTGAAAAAGAATTCAAAATAATTGTCTTAAATAAGCTCAATGATATACAAGAAAACACAGAAAGGCAACTAAACAATATTAGGAAAACAAGCATGAACCAAGTTAGAAGTTTAATGAATAAGTAGAAATCATAAAAAAAAAAGAACAGATATCCTGGAGCTGAAGAATACAAAAATACATAAAAGGAATACAGATAAAAACAGCAGAGAGCTTCAACAACAGACCTGATTATGAAAAATAATTAGTGAAATTAAAGGCAGATCATTTGTAATTACCCAATTAGAAGAACAAAAGAAAAAAATTAAAGAGAGTGAAAAAAGCATAAAGGACCATATCATCCCATACATGAATACATGAATTAAGAGTGTCCCAGAAGGAGAAAAGAGAAAGGGACAGAAAGCTTCTTTAAAGAAATACTGATGGAAAACTTCCCAAATTTGGGAAGAATATTGAAATCCAGATTCATGAAGCTTTAAGGATTCAAGTAAGATTAATCCAAAGAAGACTAGCTCAAGATACATTATAATAAAATTGCCAAAAGTCAGAGAAATTATCTTGAAAGCAATAAGAAGAAATGGGACCTATCACATATAAGGGAACTGTAATAAGGCTATCAGAAAACTTCTCAACAGGAACCTTGCAAACCAGGAGGGAGTGATATAATATATTCAAAGTGCTGAAAGGAAAAAAAAAAAACACCTGTCAATCATAAATACTGTATCCAGAGAAGCTGTTCTTCAGAAGTGAAGGACAGATAAAGGCATTACCAGACAAACAAATGCTGAGGGAGTTCATCACCAAGACAACTGTCATACAAGAAATGCTAAAAGGAGTTCTTCAACTTGAACCAAAAGGATACTAAGTAACAACACTAAAACACATAAAGGTATACAATTCATGGCTAAAGGTGAATATAAAGTCAAATCAGAGCACTCTAATACTCTATTGGTGGCATGTAAATTGCTTCTAACTCTAATATAAAAGTTAAAAGATAAAAGTATTAAAAATAACTATAGCTATAATAATTTGTTAATAGATACATAATATAAAAAGTCATAAAATGTGGGGGAGTGGGAGAAGTAGCACTGTAGAGTTTTTGCATGCAACTGAAATTAATTTATTATTAGCTTAAAATGGAATGTTATAACTATAAGATATTTTATGTAATGGTGACCATAAATAAAAAACCTTTAGGAGATACACAAAAGATAAAATGAATGGAATAAAAGCATACCACTACAAAAAAAAAAAAAAAAGGAGAGAGAGAGAGAAACAAATCAAAAGGAAAAAAAGCAGGGGCCGGCTGGTTTAGCTCAGTTGGTTAGAGTGTGGTGCTGATAATAACAAGGCCCAGATTTGATCCTTGTATTAGACACCTGCCAAAAAAAAAAAAAAAAAAAAAA
>NW_007744321.1:0-3909 GCF_000696425.1 Galeopterus variegatus
CTTGGTAGGACACTACAGTTTCCCATCCAATGTTTCCCAGTGCTCAAATATTTCTTTTTTATTCTTAATTAAAACCTTTTTTTTCTTCCTAATTTAAAGAGTAAATTTTACAGAATAGATAAAACGCTGACATGTTTTCACATTTATGTTGAACATTTTGTGTACTTTTGACAGTTTAATCATAAACCTAAATTCCCTTCCCCCACCATTAATTATGAAGCATATATTGCCATCTAGTGTCCTTCTGAAATGACACTTCTGCCAAGAAAATAAGGTAAAATATGTTAAGTCAGACAAAGGGGATGTAAAACTTTTGCAAGTAGATATTTTGGATTTGTATAATGTATCAAAGAGCATTTAGCTGAAACTCCCAGAATGATCAATTAAAACTATCTTTAGATAAATGCTTTCATCATCTCAACTAAAAGATGTGGAGTTCCAGATTTGGTTACCTGGGAAGTATAGTGATATCATCTATGACCCAGGTGCCTCTCTTTCAACTCAGCATCTTCAGACTTATGCCCTCATAAGCACAAAATTGCTGCCGTTGTTCCACATGTCATATATTTACCTAACCACATCTGAAGGAAGAAAGTGGAAAATCCCCTTATGTATCTCATTGCCAGAGACACTCCCACCCTTCTCCGTTGTATATACTTTCTCTTGGATCACATTGTATGAATCAGATCACGTATTTATGTCCTAAATCCAAGGAATCCTGAGAAAGAAAGTGCACTATCTGGCATTTTCAGCCTTTATAGCAAAGATGAAGAACTGGGTGTCAATCAACCATGCTGGAAACACATAATAATGAGAAAAGAGAAAATAAAGTTTAAGAAACTGTTTCAAATGGTTTAAGGAATGAGTTTTACTCTTCAGATTCCAACAATCTGTGGAAAGGGCCTTGGACATACTGAACTCCTGTGATGTTACTCTGTTAATGTCACATATGGAGCATCTCAAAAGGGGACTTTGAGCACCAGCATTCAGATGGCCAGAGTGTGGATGTGAAAATCGTGGCCTGAGGAAATCAACACAGTTTCTATCAAAGATTGGCATTAGCTTATTTTTCAAGAGTAGGTGTTCTGCATTCAAGCTTTTAGTGTTTTGTCACAATGACTGAAAGTACTGTTAAGTTTTTTCTCTATATTTACATTAAGCTCAGGGACTGAGATATATCTTGGGATAATTTAGAATTTGAAAAAGTATCCATGCATATTTTGGCATAAAACAATCACAGAATCATACAATATCATTCTTACTGGAAATAATAATAACTAAGACAAATTTTCTCATTTGGTACAGAAAAAAACTTAGAAAGGCAATGACTTACCCAGACCCTCTTGATGATGCAATAGAAAAGCTGGATGTAAAATTTAAGTATTTTAATTCCAATCCAGTACTTTTCTCATTACTTTAGCTCTGAAATTGTATAGGATATTTGTTTAGATTTTGAGTTTTGGAGACAGAGTTGCATGTGAATGCCTACTCTGCCACTTGGTGGCTATTTGATCTAGAAAGACAAACTTAATGTCTCTGAATCTTGTGTCCATCATCTGTCAACTGTGCATATAAATAGGAACTGTTTTGCAGAAATTTTGAGAAAATAAAATGCAGACTATAGTATGTCATTGGGAGCCCACATGTATGGTGTGCCAGGACCCTATTTTCAGGAGATGTGGGTGGCCAGGAGGTTCTTTGGGAATTTAAGGCCTTATTAGCTGTGCCAGAACCCTATTTTCAGATGTATGTGGCCCTTGGAGGTCCTGTGGAATTTAGTGCCTGTGTAATTTAATTTTAAAGCATTTTACTGAAGTCATGTGGCTCAGTATAAGAGTAGGACTCTGTAGCCAGACCACCTGGGTTCCTATACCAGTGCTGCCATTTTTTTATTTTTACAGGTTGTGAAGTAACTTTGAGCAAGTTATTTAACCTCACTTTGCCTCAGGTTCTGCATCTCTCAAATGAAAATTATAAAAGCACCTACCCCACAAGGTCATTGTGAGGATAAATGAGTTGATATATATGTGCAGAGCTTATAACAGTGTTTGGCAAATAGTAGATCCTGTATAAGTGCTCGTTTTGCTTTCTTGTGCTTAATATTATAATTAATTGTGAGACCATCTCATTGACATATTCAGCCTAGCTCTAGGATGGGCATTCTGAACATGGTTTCTATTTTTAAAAAAGGAATAATCCTTCACTGATGAGTAACTCCTCTTAGTTCTAGGAACCTCCAATCCCCCTCTACAACACACAAAATGTAACAGGAGAATGTTAACACAGCATGGTCTGTCCTGAGAGTTTCCTTCTCAGCAACCTGCAACACTCTGCCCACAGAACTGTCGATCCAGGCTGTATTAGATATAGCACTGTTTCAGTCCCCCTCCATATCCAGCAGCCCTGGATCAGACAAATGCCAAGCTTTAGAGGAAGCCTAGGTATCAGCTGGGGAAATGCGTAAAAAAGGCTGAGAGGTAACTATCCCCATAGAACACATCACAAATGAATATCTTTATAGTAAGAATATTGAACAAGGTAAAGGTATGGAAACACAATTAATGGGAAAAGTTGAGAAGCTGTGGTTGGAATCCTGAATTTTGCAAACATATGATCAAAGAAGAAGGGCAATTGATACATCTTATTGTTGATCTGTGGGCAGATTCCCTGAATGTGGAAACAGAAAAAACATGAAATTAATCAAGGCTGCCTTTGCTGAGGTCACAATCGTAGGCATCACTAGTCCCCAGAGTACTACAGAGTAATTGAGTGAGTCAGTGTATCCCTTCCTATCCTGAAAAATATGAGTATGAAGGTAATGAGTCAGGACCAAAATTAATTAACCAAGACAGTATTGAATACACATTCGTGTTATGATCTCAAGGGTATATTAACTCATCTTTGTAACTGCCATAACATTATGTGCTAAGTCTTGAGGGAAGACACAGGGCTCTGATCAGCCACAGTATATAATCATATTGATTATATCCTACTTTCAGGGATAAATATAATAAATACAGTGGACTTTGGATATAGGAATGACCCATCTCCATAGTTCTGGCTGGGAAATTCACCCCAGGAAAATGCAAGGCTCAAACCAAACTAAAAGGTCCTTGCAAATACATTGGATACATTGAAATAGGTTGGATAAAGTATACATAAAATATTCTACATCCAGTATATTTAGAGCTGCTAAAAATCAATCCTTTCCCTTTCTAGGAATCAGGAGGCTCTAAATTCTGTTAGATATATATATATATATATAT
The DNA here is from genome assembly GCF_000696425.1 of Galeopterus variegatus. NCBI lineage: Eukaryota > Metazoa > Chordata > Mammalia > Dermoptera > Cynocephalidae > Galeopterus > Galeopterus variegatus. The sequence continues at coordinate 3,267 of NW_007744321.1, forward strand.
ATATATATATATATTTAAAGATGACCAGTAAGGGGATATTAACCCTTGACTTGGTATTGTCAGCACCACACTCTCCCAAGTGAGCTAACCGGCCATCCCTATATAGGGATCTGAACCCGTAGCCTTGGTGTTATCAGCACCACACTCTCTCAAGTGAGCCACAGACTGGCCCCAACGCTGGTTAGATATTAACTGTACAGTGCAAGCAAGGGGAGAACAGATGTTCATGGTGAGATATGATTTTTAAAAAGGGACAGTTTCCCCCCAAATTGAAAATTTGGCATATATTTAAAAGGAACCAAAGTGCATGTTTGGAATTAATTAAAGCTATATGTGTGAGGGTACTTCAAAAAGTTTGTGGAAAAATAGAATTAAAAGATAATACAAATCCTTCCATGAACTTTTTGAAATGCCCTTGTATATCCTAAGGGAATAAGTTAACGAGTGCACAAAGAAAGATAAAGACACAGCGATGTTCATTATGACGCTATACACAATAGCAACAAATTTGGAAACAATCTAAAATGCATCAAAAAACAAGTTATAAACAAATTCATATCATCAAAATGCACAGAGACGTAGGTTATATCAAAATAATTGATATTACAAAAGTTATGAAAAGGGTAAGACAGATCTATTCAGT
>NW_007744321.1:4182-4962 GCF_000696425.1 Galeopterus variegatus
CTAGATTACTGTTTTTCCTTTCTCGATTTTAGTAGTGAAGTACAATCCACTGCCTGCTTTTTAAATAAAGTTTTACTAGAATTCAGTCACATTTATTTGCTTATGACTGCTTCTACAATGACAGAGCTGAGTGGTGGTGACAGAAACTGCATGGCATAAAAAGCCTAAAATATCTGTTTCCTTACAGAAAATTTTGCTAACCCCTGTTTTAAATAGATGAGCACATCTTTCATCCAAAAGTTCCAGTTTTAGGAAAAATAGAATTGAAAGATAATTCAAATCCTTCCATGAACTTTTTGAAATGCCCTTGTATATCCTAAGGGAATAAGTTAACGAGTGAACAAGGAAAGATAAAGACACAGTGATGTTCATTGTGACGCTATACACAATAGCAACAAATTTGGAAACAATCTAAAATGCATCAAAAAACAAGTTATGAACAAATTCATATCATCAAAATGCACAGAGATGTAGAAGTTATATCAAAATAATTGATATTACAAAAGTTATGAAAAGGGTAAGACAGATCTATTCAGTTTGCACTTTTATTGAGTGATTAACATGGGCCAGATACTGGGCTAATCCCTTTTCATCTACTATTATCCTTAATTTATGGAAGAAAATATTGATGTTTGACAAGATTACATTCTTATTCAAGTCATATAATTTAAAAATGACAAAGATGAGATCTGAGCCAAGATTTGCCTGTTTGCCAAACTCCAAAGTGAGAGACAGACAGACAGACAAACAGAGAGGAGAAAGAGGAAGGGCTCATTCTTA
>NW_007744321.1:6421-7518 GCF_000696425.1 Galeopterus variegatus
CCTCTTCAGATATATTCATTTGATCATTTACACATGGTTGGACTGATGGTTTACTATTTTATTCAATGGGTTATAACATTATTAACATTATTTATTTTGATGTCCAAATTATGCTCAATTTGACACGAAAAGTCTCTCCTAACTGGCTTCTATGTCTTTTTGACACAGCCTCATCATTCATTGAACATTTCTTTACTTTCTGGCACAAAAAGATATCCCTGTGTTTCTTTAGAGAAAAATATATTTAGAAGACAAGATATGGGCACGGAGTGCTCACTTTTTAAAAAATTATTTTATTGACATATGATTGACATACAAAAAGCTGTACATACTTAATATATACAACCTGATGAGTTTGGACATAAGTATACACTCATGAAACCATCACTATACTCTATGCCACAAATCTATCTATCCAGCACCCCCAAAAGTTTCCTCCTACCCTTTTCTCTATATTTATTATGTGTGTGTGATAACACTTAACACAGGATCTTATTGATACTTTGCTATTCTCAAGCCTTTTCAATGGACAGAATAAATAAATAAATGAAACCAAACATGCACACACTTCTGTGAAGTCATACTGATACTTCAAATTCTAATTTACCAAAACTTAAAAGATTCCTTGCAGTTTTCTCCCTTTTGACATTTGATTTTCCTTCTCTGCCTGTAAGAAACCAGTCTCTCATTATCTTTAATATATTTTCCTTTTTTCCCATCCAACCCCTTGTGCATAACTATTCTCTCACGTCTGCCAGCGTCCACCTTACCCAACCTAGGTTACAACACCCTGACAGGGAAGCTCTCACTCCTCACCCCATTTGGTGAACAATATTCCAAGCTGGGTTTCTCCTGTTACCTGCGTCATGCATGCACACCATCCTTACCCTGCTTGGTCCCTAATGGTTCATTCCTAGCTGCCCCCCACCCCGTATGGACATCTTCTTTGCCCTGCTTAGCCTCTGACTCCCTGCACTGGGCCGCTGTTGCTTCCAACACAACAATGGCTCTTATTCTGCCCAATATAATGGCTTGATTGTTGAAGTTGGAAAGAGTAAGGAAAGGAAGAGAAGAAAAATGAATGGGAGGAGAAGAAA
>NW_007744321.1:8864-9995 GCF_000696425.1 Galeopterus variegatus
TTTGGATAATTGACTTTTTGGAAGGATTACACAAATATGGAGAAAATCTAATTATGCAAGATTTTCTAAATTAGCCAGCATCTACATATAAATCTCACCATCTGCTCCATATTCACCTCTCTGTAGAAATATAAAAAACCTGTGCTACCTCTATAGTAATTATTATTGTTCCCACAAAATAACAATAGCAGACCTTCACATATTAGACTTTGTGCTAAGAATGTCGCATGCATTTTGTCAAGCAGCACACCGCTCGAGAATATAGGTACTCTCATTACCACTTATAAAATAAGAAACTGATTTAGTCAGTTATGTAACATTTTTTAAATAACACGGCTTTTAACCAGCAGAGCAAGGATGCTTTATTCTGGCCTGTCTGACATCAGTACTCCCGATCTAACCATCCTAGAATAAACACTACCTCACCATGCTGCCAAAAGAAGATGATATGAAATGTATTTATAAATATTTTATGCCATCAGGAACAAATGCCAGAGGAAAGGAAATAAGTCTTCAATGGAGCATCTTAGGATATTCATTTCTTCTTTAGAAAGAAATTGAAGAAACTCCTGGGTTATGATCTGGGGACCTGGAGTCATGACAATGGATAGTGACTAGAACGTGGCCATGGCAGTGTATCGCCAGGTTCAAAGCCCAGCTCAGCAATGGATTTAAGACCTTGAGCAAGTTATTTAACTTCCCTGTGCCTTACTTTTCTCACCTATAGTTAGGAATGGTAANAAACTATTCTAAGGCAAAAGAAACAAAAAATCATCAGATGATTCATTTAAATATACAAGAAAGTATCAGAGGAAGTGATGTAGTGAGGCTTAACCTTGAAGAAAGTAGAAACTTTAATCCTTGCCCCATTAGAGAGCCACACAAGCAGTACTTCTTGTCTGATATGCTACTTTTTTCCCACTTTAAAACAATATGTAAAATCCATTATAGGCTGATTACTCTTCTACATTAGAGAGTGAAGCACCACCACTATGATTTTTTTCCACTTCCTCTGACTGAGGGTCAGGGTGGTCAGAAAGCATATTAGATGGTGAACGTCAGATGACGAAAGTCTTGCTTGGCAGCCAGCCATGGCACCCAAATAAGAGCAAACATGCTTCCATCTGTGGC
>NW_007744321.1:10316-11126 GCF_000696425.1 Galeopterus variegatus
AAACAAAACAAAACAAAATTTAATACCATGCAGTGTAACTCAAAGTGGGACAAAGCAATATGTCCATGAAACAGAAATTCTCGAATGACTAAGAAAATAAGAGCAATTTGGAACAATAAATCTAGAAAGATAATGAAGCAGCAGTGTCATTGGCTAATGCAACATTCACTAAAAATGAAGAGATGGGTTGGGAAAATAGAGAGAAAAATATATATGTTTTAAATAAAGTATGTCTTTGATAGCTTCAAAATAGAAAAAGGTATTTCCCTTATACACACTGTGCACTCTAGATATGAAATCTTGGATTTTCCAAGACAGTCACGATTGTATATTATTTTATTCTTTTTATTTAGGCTTGGTTCAATAAAGGTATGATTAAATTCATTTTTAAGGATTGGCAAGGCTGTGTGTGTGTGTGTTCATATATATTCATAAATCAGAATAAAATATTTTATCAGATTATGTGATCCTATTCTTATTTGTTTGAAAAATATGGCCACTGTAACCACATAATTTTGTTTGGATAATTGACTTTTTGGAAGGATTACACAAATATGGAGAAAATCTAATTATGCAAGACTTTCTAAATTAGCCAACATCTACATATAAATCTCACCATCTGCTCCATATTCACCTCTCTGTAGAAATATAAAAAACCTGTGCTACCTCTATAGTAACTATTATTGTTCCCACAAAATAACAATAGCAGACCTTCACGTATTAGACTTTGTGCTAAGAATGTCGCATGTATTTTGTCAAGCAGCACACCGCTCGAGAATATAGGTACTCTCATTACCACTTATAAAATAA
>NW_007744321.1:12574-13884 GCF_000696425.1 Galeopterus variegatus
TTGAGCAAGTTATTTAACTTCCCTGTGCCTTACTTTTCTCACCTATAGTTAGGAATGGTAATAACTATCTGCTTCCTTAGGACTAAATGAAATAATATATAAAGCACGAAGTGTGTGCCTGGCATATGGTAAGCACTCAATAAGTGTAATTAATTTTCATTATTATTATTGCTGTTGGTGATAATGCTGTTTATTTCATAGCCTCTAGCCATGCCTTACATCTGCTGCTTTTTTTAAGCTTAATTAACGATAGTGTTGAAGCTTGAAAAATGACAATCTTCGATAAGAATAACTCATCCTTAATTATGGCAGCTTATAAAATCCTAGTGCATAGAATCAACCAGGCCAACTAATGTGCAAATATACCATGAGCACTTCCTATGTGCCAGATGCTATGTTAGGCATTAAAGATTGAAAAGGAAAAGGTAAATAGGCTCCTTGCCTTCATTGAACTCTCAGTATCAGTTTTCGCTAGTGTGCTTCGTGCCATGAGTAACTTTAAAAAAGACTGAGATATGGTATCTGCTATCTGGCATGTAGAGGGGCATCAGAATCATACATGACACAGTTAAAGAGTGATTTAATGATAAGCCACTTAATACTGACTCGTAACATAATGGTCCCGTGATGGATTCCAGCTCACGGCTGAGAGGGTGTCTATCTCTGGGTAGAGTTCTTGGAAGAAAAAAAAAACAAGAAATACTAAATAAAACAGTGTTCAATGTGAAAACTGGAGCAATAAAAGGACTCTCTTTGTTAACATTAAGTTTGTTTGTTATTATGAGATAGTTTAGTTGTGCTGCGAGTATCAACACATGCAACAAACATCTGTACACAAATGTTCAAGAAATAAAATATCATCTATCAGATGAAGCCGTCTGTGAATTCCTTCTCAATATCTATGGTTATCACAGATGTATGAGTTTGATCACTTGTCCGATGGGCTATATCTTAATTTTTTAAGTGTCCTCATAGATAAAATTATTCAAGTACTTCAAGGGTATAAATGGCCAACCACTTACAAAAATGATTTCTAGTGAAGTGAAATGCCTTTAAATGAGTTTTTTAAAAAACAAAAGGTGCTTGCTGTCTGCCTTTGGTATAATACTAAAGGTTAGAGCCAAGCAACAGTCACCTACCCAATACCCAGCAATGTGCTAGGCACACTCGCTGACTTTGGTTTATTTCATTTTCACAGAGGTCTTACAATTTTCTTCTTTTGTCAGCCAAGAAAACCATACTTCAGAGAGATGGCCCATGGGCACATGAGTAAGTGGGAGAGCTGCTGTCCTCCCAAATGCAAGTCACTG
>NW_007744321.1:14706-16920 GCF_000696425.1 Galeopterus variegatus
GACATCCATGCTTTAGGACTGCTTAGAATGGTAAATAAAATAATTTTGCCAAGATACTCAGTGCCCAACGCATAGTAGATGCTCAGTAAATAGTAGTTGCTACTATTCTTTCTCATGAGAAAAAAATAGAAGGTTATATGAAAACCCAAAAGCAAACTGCACAGTGCTGACTCTTGAAGTCTGCTGGGTGAGCAAGGGAGTTCCCCTGGGAAGGGAAGGACATGAACACTGGGTGAAGGAAATGGTCAGAGAGCACTGGCTTCTGTCAGAACGTGTCTGACATATTTGTACATGCGTACAACCCAGTGATTACCATGAACCGACCTCTGACACTGTAGCTTCTGTCTTCATTTCACTACCACAGCTTTATATGTACCTCTTTATCCACAGAGCAAACTGCATTCAGCTTCAAATGACTTCTACTGGAATGATGGAGAAATCATTGACCTTGCAGGAGAAGTTTCAGTGAAGTGACTGGAGTGACTTCATTAACAGCATTGTCCTCAGGTTACAGACTAAGTTAACAGATCAGGGTATCTGTACCTCCTGTCAAAGAAGCAACACAGTTTATATTGTTAAGAGGAACAAATCTGAGTTCTTATTATTTTCTGAAGGAACTCTTCAAATGCCTCAGTTTAGGGACTTATAAAAGAAGACTATTTCAGGGGTGCAAGTGGTGATGCTTTAGTCACCCTAAAACAAGAAAAAATAGTTCTTGTGTAAGAACACTATTGACTTTTATGTATTGATTTTGTATCCTGTAACTTTACTGAATTCGTTTATCAGCTCTAGTATTTTGGTAGAGGATGTGGCTTTTTCTAGACACAGGATCATATCATCTCTGAACAGTGACAATTTGAATTTGTCTTTTCCATTTTGGATGCCCTTTGTTTCTTTATCTTGCTTGATTGCTCTGGCTAATACTTCCAATAGTACGTTGAATAGGAGTGGTAAGAGCAGGCATCCTTGTCTTGTTCCTGTTCTTAAAGGAAAAGCTTTGTTTTTCCCCATTCAGGATGGTGTTGGTGGTAGGTTTGTCATATATGGCTTTGATCGTGTTGAGATATTTTCCCTCTATACCTAATTCATTGAGAGTCTTTACCGTGAAGTGATGCTAAATTTTGTCAAATGCTTTTTGTGCATCTATTGCAATAAACATATGGTTTTTGTCCTTGATTTTATTGATGTTGTGTATCATATTTATTGATTAGTGTATGTTGAACCAACCTTGCATCCCTGGGATGAATCCCACTTGATCATTGTATATAATGTGCTGTTGTATTTTTGATGCACTGTTGTATTCTGTTACAAGCAGAAAAAGAAATGAAGAAATTAAGCCTATTTACAATAGCTACCAAAAGAATAAAATACCTATGAATAAATTTAACCAAAGAGGTGAAAGATCTCTACAATGAGAACTACAAAATTCTGCTGAAAAATATTAAAGAGAACAGCAAAAGATGGAAAGAAATTTCATATTCATGTATTGTGAGAATTAATGTGGTGAAAATACCCATACTACCCAGAGACATCTACAGATTCAATGCAATCCTCTTCAAAATACAAATGACATTCTTCACAGAAATAGACAATACAATCTTAAAAATCATATAGAACAGCAAAAGACCCCAGATAGCCAAAGCAATCCTGAGTGAAAAAAATAAAACTAGAGGCATAACACTACCTGACTTCAAATTATACTACAAAGCTTTAGTAACCAAAACAGCATGGTACTGGTTTAAAAACAGACACATGGACCAATGGAACAGAATAGGGAACCCAGAAATCAACCCAGGTTCTTATAGCCAACTGATCTGTGACAAAGGTGCCAAGAACATACACTGGGGAAAAGATAGCCGCTTCAGTAAATGATGCTAGGAAAACTGGATATCCATGTGTAGAAGAATGAAACTAGACCCATACCTCTCACCATATACTAAAATCAACTCAAAATGGATTAAAGGCTTAAATATAAGACCTGAAACTATAAAACTCCTAGAATAAAACGTAGGGGAAACACTTCAGGAAGTAGATCTGGGCAACAACTTTCTGAATAAGACCCCAAAAGCACAAGCAAAAAAAGAAAAAAATCAGATTTTATCATACTAAAAAGCTTCTGCACAGCAAAGGAAACAATAAACAGCATGAAAATACAACCTACTGAATGGGAGAAAATATTTGAAAACAACACATCCAATAAGGAATTAATTTCCA
>NW_007744322.1:0-363 GCF_000696425.1 Galeopterus variegatus
ACCTCCAGTATACTATAATTTCTCTCTTGTTCCGATCTATTTAGTTTAATAGATATGATTTTTTTCTGCTACACTTTTTTCTCCTGGTTATAAATAGGAAACATTTAGAAATTACATTCATGAATTAGACTATCTGGATTAAAACCTGGCTTTGTTATTATTGAATGTGTCACCTGGAGCAAGTCATTAGGCCTCTCTGGATCTTAGCTTCCTCGTCCCTAAAATGGTGACAATAGTTTTTATCTCACTAGATTGCTTTTCAAATTAAATGCATGAATATCTGTGGAACTTTTTGTTTGTACATTGTAAGTGCTAGGTGAGGTTAGGTGATTATTATTCATCTTCACTATGAAAAAGCATTAG
>NW_007744322.1:5950-6264 GCF_000696425.1 Galeopterus variegatus
ACTTTCTTTTAAAAGATTTCACATTATATGAAATTGTCTTATTTGGATAATGAATTCACTTGTTTTTGTCTCCTCTCTCTAGAATCTGAGTACTGTGAGGATAGGAATTATTTTTTTATTAATTAGTGTATCTCCAGTAACTACACTGTGCCACTGGTTCTGTTGTTTGAAGACATTAATTCTGTGACTTCAAGAAAATTATTTAATCTTAAATATTTTATAAGAAAAAATTAAAATAGTTGTTGTATTAAATACCTCCAGTATACTATAATTTCTCTCTTGTTCCGATCTATTTAGTTTAATAGATATGATTT
>NW_007744322.1:10232-10547 GCF_000696425.1 Galeopterus variegatus
TAAAAAGGAACAGAATCTAGAAATTCAGGGTCTTGGATCCTAGAAAAGCTGCATGCATTTCAAAACCAAACAATAGAAGATATGAGTGAGAAAACATTTTTTTCTTATTATACTGCTATTTTTTTAATTTAAATTTATTTTATCAATATACAATGTGGTTGTTTTTGTGTCCCTTTACCAAATTGTCTCTCTCCCTTCCCACTCCCCCCTCCCTCCCATCAACCTCATATCTGTTCACTCATCTTAACAACTTCAAGGAATTGTGATTGTTGTGTGTTTAAACCCTCCCCCACCATTTTTTTTGTGTGTATTTAT
>NW_007744322.1:11039-16918 GCF_000696425.1 Galeopterus variegatus
TCCATCCATGTTGTTGCAAATGGCAGTATTTCATTCTTTTTTATAGCTGAGAAGTATTCCACTGTGTAGATATACTGCATTTTCCATATCCACTCATCTGATGATGGACATTTAGGCTGGTTCCAACTCTTGGCTATTGTAAAGAGTGCTGCAATAAACATTGGAGAACAGGTATACCTTCGACTTGATGATTTCCATTCCTCTGGGTAGATACCCAGAAGTGGAATAGCTGGGTCATATGGTAGATCTATCTGCAGTTGTTTGAGGAACCTCCATACCATCTTCCATCAAGGATGCACCCTTTTGCAGTCCCACCAACAGTGTATGAGAGTTCCTTTTTCTCTGCAACCTCGCCAGCATTTATCATTCACAGTCTTTTGGATATTAGCCATCCTAACTGGAGTGAGATGGTATTGATTTGCATTTCCCGAATGCTGAGTGATTTTCAGCATTTTTTCATGTGTCTGTTGGCCATTCATATATCTTCCTTTAAGAAATGCCTATTTAGCTCTCTTGCCCATTTTTTAATTGGGTTACTTGTTTTTTTGCTGCAAAGTTGCTTCAGTTCCTTGTATATTCTGGATATAAATCCTTTGTCAGGTGTATATTTTGCAAATATTTTCATCCACTCTGTTGGTTGCCTTTTAACTCTGTTAATTGTTTCTTTTGCTGTGCAGAAGCTTTTTAGTTTGATATAATCCCATTTGTTTATTTTTCCTTTGGTTGCCCGTGCTTTTGGGGTTGTGTTCATGAAGTCTGTGCCCAGTCCTACTTCCTGGAGTGTTTCCCCTATGCTTTCTTTAAGAAGTTTTATTGTTTCAGAGTGTGTATTTAATTCTTTAATCCATTTTGAGTTGACTTTGGTATATGGTGAGAGGTATGGGTCTAGTTTCATACGAGTGAGAAAACTCTTGAGCAACAAAGGCTAGTTTAAAACCAGCCATGTAGCAAGTATAAAATTAAGCACAGTTGTTACATCCATGGTTAAGAATATTTGAATGGATGAAGAGTGTCAAACAAAAACAAACCCAGACTTAAAGACAGACTTAACTCCAAATGAGTACTGTAATACGGAGAACGCTCTCATCTCAGAAATCTGCATGAGTCTCAAAGTGAAACAAAAAGACTTTTCTTTTACAGAAGTGGTAACCAGGGCTACCAGGAACTCTAAGGGAAATTGGGCAAATGAGCAGGAGAGAGCAGGCAGCATGACCAGAGTGGTCTGACAGGAAATGAGCCTCCCAGTGGCCAGCTGATGGGGATAAGCTGTTAATACAGTCATGCTCTACATTTTAGTGTTTACTCAGGCTTCAGGGCAAACCAAATTTCAGGGTCCTGTGCGGAGAAAAGAAGCCTGAGTAAATTTTAGTCAAGACGAGGCAAAGGGGAAGAACTGGGCAATTGTAAACATTTGGTCCATCCTCCCTGTTGTTAAGACATACAATATCTGTCTTTAAACACTGTTCTGGAAGGAACAGGAATTGTGGAGCTGACGTTGGTTGTAGTAGTTTTCAGGCATGAACTGGCTTTCTCATACTCTATGGCCCCGAAGGACGAGCTGTATCATCTGCTGAGCAGGTTGTTGGGCTGACAGTTGTTGGACGGCCTTAGAGATCAGGCATTTAATGAGAGGTATGCGTAGGAATATAATAAAAAGAATAACTTCAGTGTTGAATGGAGAAGTAAAACTAAGATTTGAGGTTATAATCAGCAATCAAAAGTAAAGTTGTGCTGCAAGTTGAGTGGAAAAAATGTCATAGATTCTGGGGCTTTTATGGAGTAGTGGGATGGAGTCATTATGAATAAAGGAACAGCACTGGTGAGAAGGTAAAGATCCCACAAAGTAATACATTATGAAAGTCTGTGGTTACAATTGGGAGAGCTATAGGGATAGCAAAGGTGACACTGGAGGAACAGAGGAGGAACAAAGTGGTGAGAATAGAAAATAGAAAATTTTACAGCACCTTCTTCCAACATCTTTGGTGAAGCTGACTATATCGCGATGTAATTTACTTGCTATGAAGTTCCTGGAAAAGCTGTCTACTTTTTGGCGTTTTTGCTTCTGGCACCTTGTAGCATTGTTTAGATAGAAGAACTAGAGGAAAAGGAGCCTCAATCTGTAGAAGATATAATCATGGATATAATTAATACATTTCATGAAGGATTTTAGAATGTTTAAATTGACTAGTTGAGAATATTTGAGAGTGAAGGTAGAAAAGTGAATTTCATGGTTCAGCCGCCTATTATTTCATACGGGACAATTAGTGCGACCCAGCAGAAGAAGAATGGTGTCACACTGGGGTAAGGCTATAACCTTAGGCCAGTTTTTTTTTTTTTTTCTCAGTTTAGCAAGCTTTCATTTTAATAGTAATTAGCTTTCTCTATCATTCCAGATGGTTGGGGCATAAAGCAAGAATTTAGATTTTTTGAATGACTTTACCAATGAAATGGGTGCCTCAGTCACTTGAAAGAGCCAGCAGGATTCCCAATGTGGGGAATAATCACTTTAACAAAAATGTAACAAGTAGTGGTAGTGGCCATTCTACAAGGAAAAACTTTAAGCCAGCAAGAGAATATTTACACATGACAGTAAGTACATATTAATAACCACGAGATTTAGAAAGCTGAATAAAATCTAATTTCCAATGACGAAAAGATTCTGCTGGAGATGGTTTCCTTCCTTGTTCCACATTTACAGCTTTACCATGGTTATATTCTTGACAGATGGTGCAAGAAGAAACCTCGTTTTAGATGAAAGTGAAATTTCCCCATCAATGTTGGCAAAGGAGTGAATTTAGTTTCTCCTTTCCATGTTGAGTGATCTTGTAAAGGCTAGAGACTAAATTTTAAGTGAGGGAACCAAGTAGCCATCTGGGTGTCTCCAGAGTACATCCAGGAAAATAAAGCATCCAACTTGTTTCCATTTGGCTTCTCATGTTCAGGGGCTTTAAATGGAGAGATTTTAATCTCTTTGATTAGGTCATCAGTTTGTAAGTAAGTAGATTTAAGATATTTTCTGATTGTAGTGAGATTAGAACAGATTTATGAGCTGGCTCCAAGCTAAATATATTTGTCAGACAGTGAATTTCCTTTGCTTTGGGGGTTTAATCACCCATGTGAGTTTCTACCTTAAGTATGTCTAACTCCCTTGATAATAACAAAGCTTCTAAGAGGTCAAACAACTGTTTTCCATTTTTAATTGTTGTCTTAGCTGTTGTCATAAATCCTCTGGTTTTCCATGAAATGCTGAAATCATGTACTATCCCCAAAACATGTACTCTCTGTGTACATGTTAACGCTTTTCTCTTTAGCCAAAGAACAGGCTTTCATGAGAGCCAAAATTTCAGCAATCTGAGCTGACTTTGCACCAGGTAGAAGTTTGCATTCTTCAGAATTTTGAAAATTGTAATGGCATATCCTGCTTGTAAATATCTTCTAAAGTGTAGAGATATGGACCATCAACAAAACAGAGTAAAGTCTGCATCTGCAAAGAAGAATCACTGAGTGGTTGAAGTAGGGCAGGGTTGAGGCTTGAGTGCCATAATGCAATCATGTGGGGTTTTTATTTGGGAGAAGAATAGTGGCAGGATTGAGATTTTGACAGCAGTGGATGATGATATGAGAGGGAGAGAGCAAAAGAATTTCATAAGAGGTGGGACTGAAAAGTGCTGGGTGTTTTCCCTTTGTAAACTGATCAGAACTACATGAAATAAGTAGATGCTTAAGATATGACCTAACACCAAGTCGGCTGTGGCTTGAACTAATTTTGTAGTTGCTAATGTTTTCAAGCAAGAAGAGAAACCTTGAGCTACAGTATCTAGGATGAGGCTAAAGTATACCATTGGCCCCTGATTTTCATTATGTTTTTGAGATAAGATGCCAAAGTTATGTCTTTCTCTCTCAAAAAAGTAGAGAGAAGGGCAAGGAGAAATTGGAAAGCTCTAGGGTGGGGTGGAGAAAAGGGAGGTCTTTAGAGATTCAAATGCTGTTGTAGAAGGTGGTGTAGAGATTTAGGTACAGTCTGCTTATAAAGAGGATGCTATAGCAGAAAAGTTAAGAATCAACATTGTACAATAGTTAATCAGCACCAGATAATCCCTAAACTATCTCTTGGTTTGGAGGCAGAGGATAGTTAAGAATGGTCTTGATAAGATCTGGGAATAAGATTTTTCCCTCAGGGAAGATATGATGACTTAAATATTGCACTTGAGGGCAAGTTATCTCTTGAGACCTTATGTCCCTTTCAGACAAAACTTTTAATAAATACTGTACTGGGTATCTTGCAAAGAATTGTTGAACATCATAAAATAAAAAAGGAAAATACCTACCTATTAGATTGAGAACTGAATTGCAAGGGGATACTGTATTCTTTAGATATGCACTTAATTCTGGGAAAAAATAGGTGAGGCTTCTATAAATCCCTGAGGCACAAAGATCCAAGCATATTCTCGATTTTCTCATGAAAAGCAAATAGTTATTGAGTATTAAGCTAAAGGGGTGTGCTGAAGAAGCAGAGCACAAGTGACACAATAAAATGAGAGGTGTTGGAGGGTATGGAAGTAGGGATAGTAATGGGGTTTGGGACCAAAGGGAATCAAGATTTTACATTTTTATTTATGGCTTGCAAATCTTGGACTAATTAGTAACACTTCCTGCTTTTCTGTTTATTTGTTTATTCTGTTTGTTTTGTACAGGTAAAATGAGTGTGTTCAGGGGCTAGAGGTGGAAATAATGAGTTCTTTGTCAAGAAATCCTTGAATAGTGGATTTGAGACCTTTAATTGCCTTTGGCTTTAGAGGATACAAGGGCAGTTTAGGGAGGGACACTAGGATCTTTCTCAAAGTGAGTGAGGCATATGATGAGCAATTTTGAAGGTAGGATTTTCAAACGCTTTGGGAGCTGTGAGAGGGTCAAGAAAACTGGGGAGACTATAAGAGGTACTGGAGGTCAAAGGCAAGTTGGGGAAGAGTCTAGAACTTCAGGGTTAGTTCTTCAGGTGAACATGAAATATTAAGAACCCAATGAGAAAGTAGATCTCTGGCTCATAGGTGAACAAGGGTTGTAGAACTTCATAAGATGCTATGTTGAGCCATCAGAGGATCCAAAAGACACAGAAGGGGATTTGGAAAGGGGGAAATCATACCTACAGTGTTGAACCCCACCATATAGATGGCTTTTGTACTTCACTGTTTAGACAGGATTTTGAATCCCTGGATTCAACGGCTCCCCAGAGATCAACCAATTTTGGGATATCTCAAGAAACTCAGAGAGGTGATTTTAGTTCCAAATTATGTTTTGTAAAATTTTTCCATTCTTAGAGATACTGGATTGAATGAATGTCATAATGGCTGAGCGTAAAATTGGCAAAGAATGCTAGGGCAGTGGAATTATCCATGGGATTAGGCTAGTATTCAGATAACCAAAGAAGTTTTACAAAAGAGGCAGGAAAATCCCCACTTAGCAGAAAAGAGCTAAGAAGAGTCCTGTTCTTCAAATTAAACCCCTACTCAGAGGGGACTGAGACTTGCAGCTAAGAGGATCTTGCTCAAACAGAAAAACTGGAAAAGTCCCATTAAATAGAATCAAAATAACTCCTCATCACATGACAACAGACAAATGTCTGGAGCATTTGATCAGGGGTTGTGATTCACCACCAAGGATCCTGATTTGGCCAGTCAGGAAGGACACACAGAGTCAGAGACAGCTGCATGAGAATGTAGCTGGAGACGGTATGGTCTGAGGGACACTAAACCTGAGTCATAGCACCAGAACATGCCAAATAAAAACAAATCCAGACTTAGATAAGGAGAGACTTTATTCAAAAAGACTACTGTAAGATGAAGAATGCTCCAATCTCAGAAATCTGCCAGCATCTCAAA
>NW_007744323.1:0-257 GCF_000696425.1 Galeopterus variegatus
AGCACGATGTCTGATGTCTCAGTAAAGTTGGTTGTGTGTTGGTTTACCTTCCCATGCAAGCTCCGTATCTGTTCAAGGACCAGTATCAAATAGTTCGAGGACTGGCTCCTGTCGGTAGCACTGGCTTCTGGTTCCTCTTCTCCAGTTCTTTCTTGAACCCACTTCTGTTTGGCTTTTGCCTCCACGGCTCCCCAGGAACTGTTGTTGAGGTCTCGCTAGAGGCCTCCACGTTGTTAAATCAGCGCTCAGTGTTCACT
>NW_007744323.1:4537-8002 GCF_000696425.1 Galeopterus variegatus
GGTTCAGTCTATCAAGGGGATTTCATTCACAGTCGGTTCCTGTACAGATTCGGAGAGGCTGTGAATTAGGTCCGATATGGAAATAAGGCCGAAGAGGTCCAGTAACGGCGAGAGAGAAAGTACAGATGTGAGACTTATCAGTCATGTCGTAGAATGAGATCTCACCCAACTCACAGTCCAGGAAAATGCCGACGCCTCTGGCTCTCACGTCCAGCAGTGGAGGGTTGGGAACAGCTCCTGGGGCATCATAGCCATCATCCTGCAGCCGAATCCTCCAGCATCCCTGCTGGGCTGACGGTGGCCTCCTCGCCTTTGCAGGAAGAGAATCTTTGCAAACGCCAACAGCCCACTCAGACTTGTCTCCCACCTCTACTTCCCAGAAATGCCTGCCGGAATGAAAATATGGAAAACCGAGGACAACGGGGTTGACTGTAAATCTTTTAGGAAAATCAGGAACGTTTTGTTTTCTCTTTGTAAATCTCACACATTTTTTATCCTCAGAGACAACCAGGCTAGGGTGTGCTGTTTCAGGGTCTAGAATTATATCTACTTTAAATTTCTTTATAATTCTCTGCAGAGCAGAATACTGGGGAGGAAAACTGCAGCTTTCTCTCCTTAAATGAATTGAAAAGACTGACGGGCTAATCCCACTGTCAGAGTTGTAGAAAGTTTTGATGTGTGACAGCAGTTCCACTTCAGACTGCACGCTGAGCTCCAGCACCTTACTTAATAGACTGTTGAGTGTAGAAATGTGGTCTGAAAATGCTGCTCTGTTTGCGCTGAGCTTCTGCTGAAGGTCCTTCTCTTCCTCAGCTAACCTTGAGAGAACAGCCCGTTGCTCACGTTCTAGAAACTGGTTCAGGTGCTCAAATTCAGAGGACAACTCCCGCCTTTGGTTTTCCACCTCCTCTCTCAGTTCCAAGGGTTTTGTGCTTTGAATGCTTATTAAGTTTTGAACGTCCGCCACTTGCTTCTTCAGGGGCTCCATGTAGCTGTGGAGCCTTTTCCTATGATGAGAGGCGGCCTCCTCGAGGGGTCTCACGTGGTGGCCCTGGTGGTCAGGGGGCTGAGTGCACAGGGGACACAACACCTCTAGGTCCTCCTCGCAGAAAAGCGTCAGGACCTGGTTGTGCTTCTCACACAGGGACAAATCTTTCTGCCTCTTCCTCTTGCTCCGGGTGATGTGGAGTAGCCTGGCGATGTCAGTCATCCTTCCCAGCTGGGTGTTGCTCCTGAAGGTCCCCTCTTGGCATTGGTGACGACAGACAGGGCAAGGGAAACTGTACTGTAGATTCTCCCAGGACTGTCTGATGCAGGAGCGACAGAAGTTGTGCCCACATTCGATGGTGACGGGGTCTCTTAGGTAATCGAGACAGATGGAGCACTTGGCTTCTGCCTGGAGTCCTGACAGGGCTGCTGCCACCGCCATCAGGCTGTGAATGAAGGTCTGGACTGAAGTGGGCTTTCTTCAGGAGGCTGGCTCTGCAGGTACTCTCTGGTGAGAAGCAGATGCGCCCTCAGGCAGCCCTTTCTGGAGACAGCTGATGGTCTCACTACAGTCCCACTGGTTTCTCACATTTGTGGCAGGACTTGTCCTTTGAGTCTTCAGACCCTTTATTTCCAGCTGCTAAAAGGAGTCCCACTCATGGCCTGCAGCCAGTCACAGCTTAGCCAGTCAACTACTCTTCCAGCCTTTGGCAGCTCAGAGAAAAAGTGTCCCGACCCGCGGGATATTCAACGCAGACCCTGGAGGGGGGAGTGGGAATTGGATGGGACAAGAGACACGAGAAATTGAGACAAGACAGTATTCTGATCAAGTCTCGTTTATTGATTCTTAGGTTACATCTTATATAGGAGAAGGCAGGCATGCTGCAAAGGGTCTGGAATGTAAAGATATGATAATATCTTGAGGAGAGACAAAGACAGGACATTCAAAGTAAAGGTTGCCACCCAGAATGTTTATGGTTAAACAGTTTCTAGAGAAGGATAAAAGGTCACTTGCAAATTAACTTGCATAGCCAGGAGCAATCAGTTTCTGGCATAAAGATTTCGAGGCAGTTATGTAAAGCATGGCCATCTGAGCAGATTGTCAAGGAGAAGCGGTCTCACAAGAAGGGGTGTGGAGCTTCAGGCCCCCAACAAAAAAGAAGCCAAGCTAAGTAGCTCTCAGGAAAACAGCCATTGCCTCAGATCATTAATTGCTGTGGGTGAGAAGATATCACGTTCTTAAAAAAACCAAAAACCCAAACCAAAAAACCCTCCTGAGTTTATTTCAGGTGGTCCTACCTACTACCTAATACTAGTCAAACACAGATTACCCACCCCATCCCCAGTTGTGCCCTAGCGACTCCACCGACTCGGCACCACAATCCCCACATTTCGTCCACTTACCAGTCACCCTAACTGGGGCTCTGAAGCAGACAGACCACACCCAAATTGGAAGACAGCCTCGGTCTACCACCATATCACCCTGAACGCATCTGATCGTCTGACTTTGAAAGGTAAGCAGGGTCAGGCCTGGTTAGTACTCGGATGGGAGACCCCCTGGGAATACTGGTGCTGTAGGCTTTAAAAAAAAAAAAATACAATCTTTGTTAGTTATCTTTGTAACTTCGAAAAATTTACTTTACATCCCAAACTTCTGGAATTAGTTAAAATATAATGCTCTCACCATAAACTTTTGTCTTGTTAAAATATAGAAGAGCTTAAGGAAAGCCCCCATCACTTTTAGGGTTTAAAATAAGATATGTTTGGTTTCTTTCTTTTAGTTATAATAAGGTATTTTTAATCTCTGGAAATTCACATTTACCAAATTTGGTTTGCTTTTTTAAAAAAATCTTTGTTTCTCTACAGCTGAATAGATTGCAGAAAGCCTACTTTGTGAAATGAAGCCCAGGAGATAATATTAAAAACATATAGGGCCGGCCCGTGGCTCACTCGGGAGAGTGCGGTGCTGATAACACCAAGGCCGCGGGTTCGGATCCTATATAGGGATGGCCGGTTTGCTCACTGGCTGAGCGTGGTGCTGACAACACCAAGCCAAGGGTTAAGATCCCCTTACCGGTCATCTTTAAAAAAAAAAATATATATATATATATATATATATAAACAAAAAAAAAAGAAAACATTTAAAACATACAAATTGAATATAAATAAAACTCAGATAGGGCCGGCCTGCGGCTCACTCGGTAGAGTGCGGTGCTGATAACACCAAGGCCGCGGGTTCGGATCCTATATAGGGATGGCCGGTTTGCTCACTGGCTGAGCGTGGTGCTGACAACACCAAGCCAAGGGTTGAGATCCCCTTACCGGTCATTTAAAAAAATAAATAAATAAATAAATAAATAAATAAATAAATAAAACTCAGAAAAATATTCAGTATTTATTATTAAAATATCATTGTCTCTAAAAACAATTTAATTCTTTAATTTGTAATTCTTAGATCATTAGTAAAGTTCTACATCT
>NW_007744323.1:11248-12826 GCF_000696425.1 Galeopterus variegatus
AAAAAAAAATCAAACATTTAAGTTCATTTTGTCCTCCTATTTTTAAGTATAAATGAAGGTCTGTACCCATTAATATTTCCATTGACAGTATATGATTTTCCTCACAAACCTTTCCAAATGGTTATTAAGGGTCTTTTTAATTTTTGTAAACCCAGTGGGGTAGACATACTTGTATATTAATTTAATTCTCCTTTCCCGGATTATGAGTGAGTTAAATAATCTGTTCATTTGTTAATTTGTATTCCTCTTGTGAATTGTCTGGAGGACCCTCTTTTTCTCCCTAGACAGTACCATTGATTCTAAGCGTTATTTAACACAACTTTAGAATGATGGTTCAGAGTCGTTCTCCAGCCTGGCTTTGTCCTGGCCACCAATCTTCTGTTTGCAACTGTCTGCTGGTGGTTTCCACCTGGATTTCTAGCTGGCATCTCCAGATTCATGAACCAGAAAGAGGAATCTTGATTTCTCCCCAACTTTCACTGCCAGGAACCTGCCCCTCCCCGAGTCTTCTCCATCTCAATCAATGGAACCTCCATTCTCCTAATATCTAAGGCAAAAACCTAGGAGGCACCTCTGATTTTTCTCAGTCCTTTATGCCCTACCCAACCTACTAGGAGGCCTGTCATCCTTCCTCCACACTGTGACTCTGGGTTCTGAGGCACTCTCCTGGGGACACCTGGAACTCCTGGCCTGGGATACCTGACTCTGGCCCATTCTCACACATCCCCCCAACCTCCGAATCACAGTGTTGTATGTGGAATGTTACTTTGGGCTTCATATGGGTCCTGTGCAGGCAGAAAGCACATGGAGAACCCTGGCCAAGGGCAGATCCTTAGGAAGCAGTGAGTTCTAAGGAGCACGAGAGAAAGAGCCATCTGCCAAAGAGACTGGGAGATGGCTGGCAGAGGCTGGTCAGCAGGGTCACCTTCCAGAGGGATCAAGACAGCGGGAAAGGCAGTGATGAATTAGTGGGAGCAATTTCAGTGGAGCAGTAAGGGTCAAAGTCAGCATGGCTCTGATGGGAGTTATGAAAGAGAAATACTAATGATAATTTTTCAAAGTAATTAGCCCAGAGCATGAAATCAAGGGGAAGAATGGATTTTGGGGGTTAATTTGCATCTCTGAGGGTAAGTAATCTTTCTTCAATTCTGCCCCCTCCCACCTATTGGCTAATTCCATTTACTTTTAGCCTGCACCCTATGGATAAAAGAAATGATCAGAGTTACTGGAATTTTTTCCTGAAGGGGTTTTAGTCCAGACAGAGTGAGGTTTCCTGTCTTAAGAGTGAGTCTGAATGTTTTCGATTCTTTGAACTATTAAACTTTATACAGTACTGTATATTATAAAGTTGTAATATTTTCTGGGAAAAGATCAAATAAATGGAGACGAGTGGCAAGCACTGACCATCAGAGAGCTGCAGAGGGCTGTGTTTTTGTTGTCTCTTCACAATCACACACTCCACTGTATGTTCTCACCCACCCAGGGGTTTACATTACGTTCTATCTGTTGAAGATTCTCAAACCGATATCTAATAGATTATTAATATGTATTTTTTCTGATTCTAAGTGATTTTAGTCA
>NW_007744323.1:13763-16911 GCF_000696425.1 Galeopterus variegatus
CAAACCGATATCTAATAGATTATTAATATGTATTTTTTCTGATTCTAAGTGATTTTAGTCACGCTCTCTTATTAGCTCATCAACCCTGGGCAAGTTACTTACAACCTCGGTGAGTCTTGTTTTTCTCTATAATATGAGAATATGTACAAATGCTTGATCACATACTCCTAGAATAATTTATGAGTATTCAGAAAAGAATACATGGGCTGGCGAGTAAGCTCACTTAGAGGAGCATGGTGCTGATAACACCAAGGTCACGGTTCAGATCCCCATACTGGCCAGCCAGCCAAAAAATAAATGAGTATGTAGATCTTGTTTGGATCCTGAATTAAACAAACTGACTCTAAAAAAATCGCTATGAGACAGCCTGGGAAATTTGAAAACAAAATGGATATTTGGTGATATTCAAATTACGTTTAATTTCTTAAGGGTAATTATGGTATTACTGTTATTTATTTTTGGCGGCCAACGGGTATGGGGATCCGAACTCTTGACCTTGGTGTTACAAGGCTGCACTTTAACCAACTGAGCTAACCAGCAAGCCTGTATTACTATTATTTTTAATAAGACTATATCTTTTAGAGGTATATGTTAACGTAGCTTTGGACCAAATGATGTGATGACTTCAAATGATATGATTAGCTTCAAAATAGTCTAAGTGTTACCAAACTCAGGTCCGGCTGCCCACCGCCTCAAGAAGAAAAGAAAAAAAGACTCACAAGTTAAGTGATTGGTGTTAGAAAAGCAGATGTATTCAGCTGAAGGGGATGGAAGGCTATCCCATCTCAAAGCCTTAGATTTACCTGAGGAGTTTTTTAAGGCTGGGGTGGGGAGGGTGGGGGAGGGAGAGACAAAGGAATGGAATGTGAGAAATGAAAAGTAGAAGGGAGTGGTACGTGAGCTACGAGGTGTCCCGTCCTTGTCTCGAGTCAGGTACAAGTTCTTGCCAAGGTCTCGTCTGATTTCTGTTCTCATCTTTGCTGTTATCCCAGGGCCTTGCAAGATTTCGATTTGCTCCAGAGTAGAATCAACCTTTCTGCAAAGTCTTTTGCATAGTTTCACTTCCAAAGCTCTGGTTGACTTGGCTGGTGCCCAAGGTCAACTTCCAGTCATTTGGCTTTGATCACTTCTTAAAATTCTACAAGTCTCAAAGAAAGAACTGTTTTGCAAAGTACTGATTAGCTTCTCAGCATTGTTTTCCTATTTAGCAAGCGAGATAAAGTCAGGGAGTGGTAAGAAAGAGTGGAGAGGAAAAAAATGTCCTTTTAAAAATCCCAGCCCCCAACCCCCACAGCCCAGGTGGTTTTAGGACCCCATGTGGCCTCTTCAGTCCTGCTCACTTCAACAACATGCCACCTAAGCTTAAAAAAAGAGAGGCTTTTCCTTTATTATACAGCACTTATTTAGTCCATTTGTCTTCCTAAAGTAAAGAAATTTCTTTAGTCTATAGTCAGAGTCAAAGACCTAGAAGAGTTTTTCATTTATATTTACATTAGTTTTTAAAGGTTCTATTTGAATAAAATACACTATTCAAAATTGTCTTTTTGAAAATTATTATTATTATTTTTGGGTGGTTGACCGGTACGGGGATTGAACCCTTGGCCTTGGTGTTATCAGCACCGTGCTCTAACCAATTGAGCTAACCAGCCAGCCCCCAAAATTGTCTTTTCGAATCTCAAATTGATATACACCTACTTTATTTTATTTATTTATTTATTTATTTTAAAAGATGACCAGTAAGGGGATCTTAACCCTTGACTTGGTGTTTTCAGCACCACACTCACCCAGTGAGCGAACCGGCCATCCCTATATAGGATCCGAACCCGTGGCCTTGGTGTTATCAGCACCGCACTCTCCCGAGTGAGCCACAGGCCAGCCCCTACACCTACTTTAAGAATACCTGATAATTTGTAATTCAGACTTGCAAAAGAAATAGAAGATGATTTACACAGGAAAAGTTTATAATTATTATGTTTACTTAGTGCAGGGTTTCTACAAGTATTGAGTTTCTTTAGTAGGTTTAAGCATGACTAGTTTTCTTCCACCTCCTCAGTAATAGGCTTACTTTTTAAAATCATTGTGTGCCGTTGAATGTACTATAGGCTCTGACGGGAGGGAATTTAGAGAGTAGCTTCTAGGGACGAATGTTGCTTTTGTTCAGTATGTCACAGCACGTTTACGGTTGGTTCCCTGATATATATGCATTTTTGTTCTTTCTCTGTACTAAATTTTCAAATGATAGCTAGTTTGGTAATGTTAGTAGAAACTCTTTAGGATATAATTCTTTAATATATTAATTCTAACCTAAACTTGACTAATGTATTTGCATTGTTAAGTACTTAATCTCTAGAAACCAAAATGGACTCCTTTCATTGAGCATTCATTTGCCTGACTGCCTCTTAGGGGAAAACTAGGAAAATACAGGAAAAAATAAGGATATATGTAAAGTGCTTTATAAATACACAGAAATTAATATCAATATTATTGTTACGTGAACATCATAGTATAAAAATACCTCATACACAAAACAGTATCATAATTCCGTCACCCAGAAATACAGTCATCCCTGTGGAACTGTAAGTTCCGCATCAGGAATTCACCCAACCAAGAGGCAGAACCCGCGGAGGTGGATGGACCAACTGTAAGAGACTTGAGCATCAGAGGATTTGGGTATTTGTGGATACTGAGGGACGCCTGTCATATTCTGCAGTATGTATATTCTGACATTTTTCTGTGTTTTTTAAGAACTAGAAAACCTCTCTTCAGGAACACTCCATCCAAACCCCTGCACTGAGACCTGACCAAACTTTAACAAGACTTCTAGCAGCCTAAGACCTTGTCCCTGGGATCACCCAGACACTCTGAGTTTTTGTCTGAAAAAGCTCAAGACTGTCAAAAGAATTTATCATTTGTCATAGGCCCTTCGCCCCCTTTGTCTTAGAGCATTTACTTAAGAAGTTTACAATTGTAAATCCTTCTTTTTTTTATATATATATCTTAAGAAATATACTTTATTATACATGAAACAGGCAATCCAGACTCCACCAAATCTCATTTCTATTGAATCATTTTGGTTACATTTTAAAAACACATACTTCAAAAAATTAAACGATGGAATCAGTATGCAAATGCTTATTTAGCCAGACCA
>NW_007744324.1:0-293 GCF_000696425.1 Galeopterus variegatus
GCAGGAAGAGTGGCGCTCTGCAAGGGAAGGCTCTGCCCTTCTGCTGGAGCCCTGGAGGTAACTTGACCTCGCACACTGTCCCTGAGCAACAAGGGACACATCTCTGAGGATGTCATTACAGAGGCCTGACAGGGAGGGTTCTGGGAAGGAAATCAGAACATGAGGTACTTCTCAGATTCTGGGCCGGGAAGGCAGCCACGGTGGGCCAGGGAAGGGGTGCTGCCCAGCAGGACCAGGGGTGGGGGTTAGTGGACCAACACTGCCTGGATCTGGAGGTGGGGCCTCGGGCCCAA
>NW_007744324.1:5809-8282 GCF_000696425.1 Galeopterus variegatus
TAAATGTTTTTCCTCCTCAGAGGTAGTGGCTCTGTCTGTGCCCTGAGGGGCTTAGGGAATGGGTCAGCTCTTCCCAAGTGCAGCTTCTAGAAGGTACTGGGCCTGCAGGAGGCTGACTGTGGCCTTGCACACCCACTGTCACCCCGGAGTCCCTCCCTCCACCTCGTTTTCATGACGTGACCATTATTTGTCAGGATGAGCAAACCCTGGGATAGGGTTCACCCATCTCCCCTGCTTTCCCTCGACCTTGAACTTGCAGTGTTTGGGGGATGGGTCCACAGAGGCCGATTCTCCTTGGCCTGGAATGTCAGAGCCAAGTAGCCTCAACTGTCACAAAGTGAGCTCAGGAAGTTTGGGGGGGCAGTGCTGGCCCAAAGGCCAGAGGGAGAACTGTGACTTGGAACTCTCAGGGGGGCACACTTGCCTGCCCTGGGTCCCTCTCTCCTGTGACGGGATGGAGGTGGACCCTGCCGACCCCTCTCAGCTCACCTTGGTGACATGACATGGCACATCACCCTTCCTGACCAGAGTAGCGGGATGGGCCTCCAGTGGCACCTGACCCCATTCATGCCCAGCCACCTGCCACACCCCTTGGGCATGACCATGTGTGCGGTCACATCCAATGGTGGCACACAAAGGACCGAGGGTAAGATGTCGGAGAAGAACTGCACAGCTTGGAGCCAAGGAAGGAGCTGCATGGCCTAGGGGAGCCATTGTGGCACATGTCCCATCCTGTTCATAGGCCTAGAGGGGGACACATCAAGGCTGCACTCACCCCGTGCACCCCAGGGTCCCTGCTCCAGCTCCAGTGTCACAGGCCTGGGAAAGCTGCCTCCAGCCCAGAGGGCCAGGCCAGGGATGATCATTTCCAATGATCCATCTGAGGACCTCACCCTGTCCCCTGCAGCATCCTTGAAAGGAGGCACTGGCCACGGGACAACCAGCACTGGTGACTCACGTCACTCACAGTCTGATCACCTCAACATGTGCATAGGGCTGAGGACTGTGCCCACGGGACAGGTGGGGACTTACAGGGGACAGGGGCTGGCCTGGGGTCATACTACAAGTACCCCTGGCTCTCGGGCCAGAAGACAGGACTGTGCCAATGAGGGGCCAGGGTGACCTGTCAGCTGTCCGTTGGCAACATCACTGTTGCCTCCTCCCTGGCCCAGGGTATAGGGAGGTGGCACCACCTCCTCAGGTCATTGCTTAAGGCCAGTGGGCCTCACTCCACGGGGGACAGTCTTGCACCAGAAAGGGCTGCAGCAGATGATGGGATGGCATTGTGCATGCACCGGGGACATGATGGCGCCAGGTGGAAGGGAGCAGGTGCTGCAGGCTGCAGCAGGGTCCAGTCACACTGTGACCCAGGCAGCCTCCGGGGCAGCTCCACAGTGATAGGACCGAATGTGGGGCTGGGCCTGGAGCCAGGAAGATACCCTTAGGGACCCGTCATAAAGACCTTCCAGAGACTTCTGACAGAGGCCCCCCAGAGACCTCTGACAGAAACCTGTGACAGAGACACCCCCCCAAGACCCCTGACATATACCTTCTGCATTTGTCCACTTCAGTTGCTTATAACAAAATACCTGAAACTGGGTAATCTGTAGAGAAACAATATTTATTGCTTATAGTTTTGTAGGCTGGAAAGCCCAAAGTCCAAGGAACACATCTGGTGAGGTGACTCCACAGCAATGGTGGGTGTCATATGGCAAGAACGGCAGAGCAGAGAGAGAACTAACCTCCTCACTGGCTCTCCTTTTAAAGCTCCTAGAACCACACCCATGACGATTAAACCATCAATGAATTAATCCATTTATTAAGCAATAGTCCTCACAATCTAATTACCTCTTCAAGGACCCACCTTTCAATTACCATAATAGGGTTTCTTACCCTCTTAACACTGTCACAGTGGGGGTTAAGTTTCTAACACATGGACTCTGGGGGACACAATTCAATCCAAGGCATTTGGCCCCTGGACCCCAAAGTTGATGTCCTTCTCACAGGTAAATACATTCATTCCATCCCATAAGACTTGTTTCAGCTCAACAGTCCAAAGACTCAAGGTCCCATCTGTGAAATCAAACAAGATATCTACTTCCAAGATACAGTTGTGGGAAAAGCATAGGGTATATATATCCCCATTCAAAAAGGGAGAAATACACCAAAAGAAAGGTATAANGGTGAGACTCGGGTCCCAGCCCCTCGTTCTTTCTTGTCTCAGCATCGGGTGGAGACAAGGATCAGCAGGAGCAGGAAGAGTGGCGCTCTGCAAGGGAAGGCTCTGCCCTTCCACTGGAGCTCTGGAGGTAATTTGACATCGCACACTGTCGCTGAGCAACAAGGGACACATCTCCGAGGATGTCGTTACAGAGACCTGACAGGGAGGGTTCTGGGAAGGAAATCAGAACATGGGGTACTTCTCAGATTCTGGGCCGGGAAGGCAGCCACGGTGGGCCAGGGAAGGGGTGCT
>NW_007744324.1:14020-14355 GCF_000696425.1 Galeopterus variegatus
TCATTTACATCTGAGACCTCCTCAGTATGGCCTTTTACTGTCCATATTTCTACCAGCATTCTGGTCGGCTCCATTTAACTACTCTCTAGACATTCCAAACTTTCCTCACCAGCCTCCAGGCTTTTCCTAGCCAGTTCCTCCAAATTCTTCCAGCCTCTCTGCAACACCCAGTTCCAAAGCTGCTTCCACATTTTCAAGTATTTGTTATGTGCAACACCCAACTTCTCTGGTACCAATTTTCTGTATTAGTCTGTTTCTCTTGCTTATAACAGGAATATAACTGCAACTGGTTAATTTGTAGGGAAACAATATTTATTGCCTACAGTTTTGCAAGC
>NW_007744324.1:16081-16909 GCF_000696425.1 Galeopterus variegatus
TCATGTATTTTTATTTCACGTGTAAATCTGTAAAAATCCTTTTCTTCACAGATTTTCATTAGCTTGAGCTCTGACCATGATTTAGAGAATCACAAACTTTGAAAATGAGCAAATCTCTGCAGTATCTAATGAGGGAAAATATCTTATTTGTTCGATTTCAGTTATCATCCAGTCAGATGGCATCAGGGACCATACGTTCTCAGTGCACAAGTCCCTGCACTTCTTTACTCTGGAAACAGGAAGACGGGAGTCCTCGGCAAAGGGACTCTAGGAGCAGAATGACCCAGTGGAGATGCCTCTCACTCACACTCACTCTCGGGGGCTGTGCAACTCGCACATTATTTTGCACATAACAGCTTGTGTCAGGTGTGTGAGGTCTGCTTTATAGTAAATTAAACAAGCTACGTTATCAAACACATGTGAAGCTTTTTCACAAGTGAGAAATTTTTCTGGCAATATTTGTATTACATCCTCTGGCGATACTTACTGCTTGGTAATAATAGATAATTAAATGATAGTGTTTATTTTCCTCCTTAAAACTTGGTAATACCATCAAATGGTACAACACTTGTTTCCAGAATATGACAAAATCCTAAGGTTTGGCTAACACAGCTTAAACTGCTGAACTATTAAAGAACGAGTTATAACTCCAAGAAATATACATTTTCCAAGACTCAGGAAGTCAGGTTGTGTTTTCTATTCTCTACAGTAGGACAAAAAGAAAACCTTGATTAAAATCACTTTGAAATTTTAGAAAATATGTCAGTTAATCAGTGGTGGAGACATACCTTCCTTCAATTAAATTACTTGAGAACCAGCATTTAAACA
>NW_007744325.1:0-345 GCF_000696425.1 Galeopterus variegatus
AAAATAAGTTAGGAGTCTAACTTTCTTTGCAATTGTGTTGTTAGTTATTAAACACCATTTATTAAGCAAACCATCTATTTCTCCTTGAGTTAAGCTACGATTTTTGCCACATATCAAATATTCTTACATAGTTAGGTCTGTTTCTAGACTTGCTCTTCTGATTCACTAATCTATTTGTTTATTCCTGTGCCAGTAATAGAAGAGTAGGATGTTTCGAATAAATTTTAATGTCTCATGTGGAGACTCTCTCCTCACTGATTCTTTTTAGATTTTTGTCTGTGACGTGTATTCTTCCTTGGGAAGTTTACAATAACTGTATCTGGTTCCAAAATGAAAACAAAAAGA
>NW_007744325.1:2495-2881 GCF_000696425.1 Galeopterus variegatus
AACCAGGAACAATCAGAAACTGAGGAGGATTCCAATCCAAACGTTAGCTGGGGTCAAAAGGTCCAGCCTATAGACTCCATATTAGCAGACTGGAACGAAGATTTAGAAGCATTTGAAATGATGGAGAAGGACGAACTATGACTCTATAAAGAATATGGTGGTAGGTATTTAAAAAGAGAAGTTAAACTGTGGTTAATAGACACCCTAATCCTAAGCAGGCTCTCTAATGGGAGGCTTTACGTACGGTGATGAGTAACCACGTTCTGACTGGATAGTGACCATATGGAACTGGAGCATGCTGTGTTAGAATTGACCTGGTTTAAAACTGTCCCATCAAATGTGGAAACTCACAGTTCCCCTCAAGTGACAGCACTGCACTGCTCTGC
>NW_007744325.1:4919-5849 GCF_000696425.1 Galeopterus variegatus
ACTATAATACATACAGTATAAGGAAGGATAGACGTAGTGCATTGTTCATCTTAAACCGCAAAGCTGCCAAAATAGCTGAAGCTTAATTACTTGCCTTGATTTTTAGGACTGGGGCTTGGAGAAAAGGAGCAGATGTTCCTCTAAGACTTTGATTACAGAAGCCTTATTATCCATTCATTTGATTTCTTATTTGTAGCGCAAGGCTATTGTCGTCTGAACCTAACTTTTCTAAGTTGTTGGAACAACATAATTTGTTTTCAACAAGAAGAACTTAATGGCATGAAGGATCGTGTAACACACTAGGAAAAGCCAGCTTACCACGCTTTTCCTTCCTTTGGCCNTAATGAGGAATTTTTTCCATTTCTTTTTGGTGGCAGTCTGGTGCTGGCCACATTTAAGTTTGAAAAATTTTGTTTTTGATAATCTGTAGACAGCCCCGTAGTTGAAATCATGGCTTTAGTCATTTTATTTATTTTTTAAAACTTATCTGAGTCAGTTCTAAAGGAATATTTGGGAGAATTTTCTTTCTGTTTACCATGACATTACACAACAACCTTTTCCTAAAACAGTTTTGAGGTACTGATGAACTTAAACTATATATGGAGCTGTTAAAGAACAGCACTGCTGTATTGTAGTTATGTATATTCATGTACAGTGTGTCTTAGATGCCAAGTAAACGTATTCTTTTATAAGGGGATAAATACCTGTTTTCAAAAATTTCAGCTAAACATAATTGAGTCAATGAGTAATCTAGTAGAGAATTCACTTTGGGGAAAAGGATTAAAAGAGTAGCTATACAAGACCTTTATTGGCCCTTTATTGGATATTTTTAGTCTCTGTGCATGTGAAATTTGGTGTAAGAAGATAGGACTATAATACATACAGTATAAGGAAGGATAGACGTAGTGCATTGTTCATCTTAAACCGCAA
>NW_007744325.1:8244-8654 GCF_000696425.1 Galeopterus variegatus
TGCATATTGAAAAACAGTTTTAAAGCCCTGTGAGTTCCGCCTCTAATGATTCCTTCCTATTCCTCCAATTCACCCTTGTTCACTGAGTTGGATAATTCTTCAGGACCCCAAATCCATGGGTCCTTTGCAGAATCCATCACCCCTCATGCCCTCACTTCCCACATTACCCAGTATTAACATCTCTTCCTCTGTTGAACTAACTTGGCCAAATCTTAAATACTGTTACAACCACCTAACACTTATTTTGCTCCTGGACTTAAGGAGCTGTTGGAACTGAATGAAATCACTCCCCACTGCTGACTGGCCCCACTTTAACTCATGACTGAAAATCTCCAGTGAGATTCAATACTTCCTGAAATTCCAACCACATTTCTCTAGCTAGTTTATTTTCCCACTTTGAAACAAAATTT
>NW_007744325.1:10895-11129 GCF_000696425.1 Galeopterus variegatus
TCAGAAAAATTGGGCAAAAAAGATTCACCAATTCTCTATGTCCAAGCTCATTTCCTCATTCTGGCTTTATTTCTGCTGCTAGTGGAAGTTGGTACAATCTTTCTAGAAATCAATTCAGCTGTGCACATCAAAGCCTGATTACTTCCTTTTAACTCAGTCTTCTACTAGGAACCTAAGGAGATGGAGGCACAAACATAGATTTCCATCCTCATACTGTGAAAAATAAATATTTGG
>NW_007744325.1:16463-16901 GCF_000696425.1 Galeopterus variegatus
GTCTCTTTGCACAATCTTCAAAACTAGAAAAAGAGCTCGAAATTGTCAGAGCCCCCATAAGTCAGCGGTGGAAAGGACTTTAAATACAAACAAGGCAATTATTCTGGTAATGCGCTGGCTGCACAAGAAAAGCAAACAAAGCTGCTTTCCTGGGAATTGTAACGTCGCCAGCCATCAGAAATTTACACGCACAACTCATCTCTCCAGAAAAAGCGGAGGAAGCCGGCATGGCCTTGGGCCCCCCAGAGCCTTGGTGGTTCAGAGTGGGATGTCGTTTTACCTCCATTCTTTTTATTTATTTTATTTTTTTATTCAAGATATTTTAACGTTTATTTATACATATTTGTGAGGTACTGTGTGTTGTTTCAATATGTGCATAGACTGCACAATGATCCACTTAGGGTGGACAGCATTGTTTTCTACCCATTCCTTGGTTCT
>NW_007744326.1:0-202 GCF_000696425.1 Galeopterus variegatus
GATTCAGGCTCCCTGGTAGAACTGGCTGCTTGGAAGGCAGCGGGGGCGCTGGTGGGCTGGCACGGGTCTCCGGTCCCCGGGATGAGGCTTTTGTTGGGGTTCAGTCTCCCTGATCGACCTGGCGGTTTGGACTGAGGCGGCGGCGGCGGTGGGCAGGCCCGGTTCTCGGTTCCCCAGGGTGTGGGGCTTTGTGGGGGTTCAT
>NW_007744326.1:5157-5550 GCF_000696425.1 Galeopterus variegatus
GGCGGGGCATTTGTTTCGGTGAAGCCTCCCGTGTTGGCCTGGAAGCTCGGATCGCGGCGGCGATGGGCGGTGTGCGGTGCTCGGTTCCGGCATGCGGGAACTTGGGGGTGCGGCTTTTGTTCGGTTTCAGGCTCCCTGATTGTCCTGGCTGCTTGGAAGGGGGCGGCAGCGGCGGGGGGCGTGCACGGGTCAAGGGTCCCAGGGGGCGGGTCTTTTGTAGGGGTTGAGGCTCCCTGGTCGGCCTGGCTGAATGGACGGCTTCGGTGGTGAGCCGGCTGAGGGCTCGTGGACCAGGGGGGAGCATTTGTTGGGGGTTCAGGCGCCCTGATCGGCCTGGCAGAATTGACAGAGGCGACGGTTGTGGGCAACGGATCTTGATTCCCGGGGGGGGGG
>NW_007744326.1:5588-6202 GCF_000696425.1 Galeopterus variegatus
ACGAAGACGGCGTCGGTGGGCGTGCCCAGGTCTCCTGTCTCGGGGGCGGGACATTTATTTAGGTGAAGGCTCCCTGGTTGGCCTTTCTGCTTGGATGGCGGCGCCGGCGGTGATGGGAGGCCCGCGTCAGGGGTCCCAGGTGGCGGTTCTTTTGTAGAGGTTCAGGCCCCATGGTCGGCCTGGCTGCTTAGAGAGTGGCGGCGGCAGCGGCAGTGGGGGGGTCCTAGTCTCGGGTCCCCATGGGGTGGGGAATTTTTTTTGGGTGAAGAATCCCTGGTCAGCCTTGCTTCTTGGACGACGAAGTCGGGGCAGTGGACGTGCCCAAATCTCCGGTCTAGGGGCGGGGCTTTTGTTTCGGTGAAGGCTCCCTGGTTGGCCTGGCTGCTTGGACAACTGCTGCGGTGGGCGGTGTTTGATGGACGCTGGGCGGCACGTGTCTCTAGTCGCCAGGGAAGGGGGTACTTTTCTTGTGATTCAGGATCCCTGGTAGAACTGGCTGCTTGGAAGGCAGCGGTGGCGCTGGTGGGCTGGTCCGGGTGTCGGGTCCCCGGGGTGGGGCTTTGGTTGGGGTTCAGTCTCCCTGATCGACCTGGCGGTTTGGACTGAGGCGGCGC
>NW_007744326.1:8127-9304 GCF_000696425.1 Galeopterus variegatus
CCCGTGTCTCAGGTCCCCGGGGTGGGGCTTTTGTTGGGGTTCATTCTCCTGATCGGCCTGGAAGCCTGGACTTAGGCCGCGGCGGCGGAGGCGGCGGTGGTGGCTGCGGCGTCGACGGCGGTGGGCTGGACCTGGTCACGGGTCCCATGGGGGGGTCTTTTGTAGGGGTTCAGGCTTCATGGTCTGCCTGGCGGCCTGGACAGCGGCGGCGGCGGCGGAGGTGGGCGGGCCTGGGTCACTGGTCCCATGGGGTGGCGTTTTAAAAAACACCCTCCTTGGCCTGGCTGCATGGACAGCGGCGGCGGTGGGTGGGTCTGGGACTCGGGTTCCGACGTGGGGGGACCTTTTGTTAGGTTTCAGGTTCCCTGGTAGGCCTGGCTACTTGGAAGGTGGCGGCGGCTGTTGGCTGGCCCCGGACACAGGTGCCCAGAGAGGCGGGCTTTTGTTGGGGTTCAGGCTCCCT
This sequence comes from Galeopterus variegatus, assembly GCF_000696425.1. Lineage (NCBI taxonomy): Eukaryota > Metazoa > Chordata > Mammalia > Dermoptera > Cynocephalidae > Galeopterus > Galeopterus variegatus. Next base: position 8,591 of record NW_007744326.1, read on the forward strand.
GATCGGCCTGGCTACTTGGAAGGCGCCGGCGGTGGAGACGGCGGCGGTCCCGGTTCTCGGATCCCCNTTTTGTTGGGGTTCAGGCTCCCTGATCGGCCTCGCAGATTGGACACAGGCGGCGGTTTTGGGGAACGGATCTTGGTTCCCGGTGGGGGGTCTTTTATTGGGGTTCAGGCTCCCTGGTCGGCCTGGCTGCTTGGGCGGCACCGGCGGCGGTGGGCGGGCCCTGGTCAGGGGTCCCAGGGGGCGGGTCTTTTGTAGTTGTTCAGGCTCCCTGTTCGGCCTTGCTACTTGGACGGCGGTGGCGGCGGCGGCGGCGGCGGGGCGTGGGCCTGGGTCTCGTGTCCCCGTGGCGTGGGAGCTTTTGTTGGGTTTCCGGCTCCCTGGTCGGCCTGGCTACTTGGAAGTTGGCGGAGGCGGCGGTAGGCGGCCCGGGTGTCAGGTACCCGGTGGGGGGGCTTTTGTTGGGGTGAAGCCTCCTTGGTTGGCCTGGCAGCTTGGACGGCGGCGGCGGTGGGCTGTGGGCGGTGTGCGGCTGTCGGTGGGCGTACCCGTGTCTCGGGTCCACGGGCAGGGGGCCTTTTTTTTGGGTTTCGGGCTCCCTGCTAGAACTGGCTGCTTGAAAGGAGGCGGCGGCGGCGGCGGTGGGAGGACCCGTGTCTCAGGTCCCCGGGGTGGGGCTTTTGTTGGGGTTCATTCTCCTGATCGGCCTGG
>NW_007744326.1:10273-10710 GCF_000696425.1 Galeopterus variegatus
GTTGGGGTTCAGTCTCCCTGATCGACCTGGCGGTTTGGACTGAGGCGGCGCTGGCGGTGGGCAGGCCCGGTTCTCGGTTCCCCGGGGGGTGGGGCTTTGTGGGGGTTCATGCTCCCTGGTCGGCCTGGTTGTTAGGAATACTAAGGAGGAGGCCGCGGAGGTGGTGGTGCCCGGGACTCGGGCACGGGGGGCAGGGTAGCTTTTGATGAGTTTCAGGCTCTCTGGCAGGCCTGGCTTCTTGGACGGTGGAGGCGGTGGGCGGGCCGAGGTCTCGGGTCAGCTGGGGAGCGCCTTTGTGGGGGTTCAGTCTCCCTGATCTGCCTGGCTGCTTGGACGTCGCCGGCGGTGAGCGGGCCGAGGTCTCGGGTCCCCTGTCGGGGGAGCTTTTGTTGGGCTTCAGGCGACCTGGTCGTCCTGGCTCCTTAGACTACGACGGA
>NW_007744326.1:11634-12624 GCF_000696425.1 Galeopterus variegatus
TCCATGGTCGGGCAGTGGGGGGGTTCGTAGTCTCGGGTCGCCATGGGTTGGGGAATTTTTTTGGGGTGAAGGATACCTGGTCAGCCTCGCTTCTTGGACCACGAAGACGGCGGCGGTGGGCGTGCCCAGGTCTCCTGTCTCGGGGGCGGGGCATTTATTTCGGTGAAGGCTCCCTGGTAGGCCTGGCTGCTTAGACGGCGGCGACGGTGGACGGTGTGCGGTGGGCAGTGTGCGGCCTGTGTCTCGGGACCCCGGTCAAGGGAGGTTTTATTGGGGTTCAGACTCCCTGGTCGGCCAGGCTGCTTGGAACACGGCGGCGGCGGCGGTGGGCGGACCCGGGTCTCGGGTTGCTGGGGTGGGGCTTTTGTTGGGGTTCAGTCTCCCTGATCGGCTGCTTGGACGGCGGCGGCGGCGGCGGTTACAGGAAGATAGGCCACTTTATCGGGGTTTCTTAATTCATTATTGAAATGAGGCATCTCTGGAGTGGAGCATAAAAGTTATTTAACCGGCAGGTTGAGCAGCTGTGATAAATGTTGTATGTGATTTAAATTTCAGTAGAATGGCCTTTAATTGAAAATTTGGCCACTATATGGAACTTTCACTGCAAAGATTAGAATGATGTTGAAGGACTGCCACAGGTGCCAAGAATGTGAAAGATTCACTTAGGTTAATATTTCATGAAGCACTTAGGGTTTTATATCGCAGAGTTCTACAAAATGGTGTTCCAGGACCACTTTCATCAGAATCACCTGGGGCATTTTTTTAAATTGTAGGTCGCTAGGCCTCAAAAAAGTTCTATCGGATTAGAATACCTTTAGGGGGAATCTAGGAATTTGTGGCTTTAGCAAGGTTCATAGGTAATTCTTATACACCCTACCATCTTAGAACCTGGTTTTCCTGTACAAGTCAAGAGAGAGCACTTTGTTACCAATATGCTGACAGAGTTCACTCATGCATTTGGTTGCTCACGCATTGCCAGGAGGTCTCAAA
>NW_007744326.1:13981-14631 GCF_000696425.1 Galeopterus variegatus
AGCTTAAACAAAACCTATACTAAGGAAAAATTTACCAGACTGGCTTATTTGCAATTAAATGGTCATCCTAATACCAATTCAGTGGAACCCATTGAAACAATAAACGACTGAAAACAATTATGAAAATGATTTCCTTCTGGTCACACTGAATGAATATAGCTTTAAGGCAAAGCAACCTGTGATATACCGTTTGTTACCAGCTTGAATGTATTACGAACTTGAATATAGTTTATGAGCTTTCTGAGCCTCAGATTGCATGCCTGTAAGAGGGGTTGGCCACATTAGATATTTGTAAAATGCCTGGCACATTGCTGAACACGGAATAGAAGCTAAAAGGAGAAAGGAAGGAGCCCTGAAAGTAGGGGAACATTGATGGGAAGACAGATTGCAACTTCTGGGGCTTTGCTGGGTACACACAATGTGGAACAATTACATTACGGAAAAGAAGAGAGGGATAAAAGTTGTTTAATGGCACAGCGAGGGCTCAGTAATTTCATGAATTGTAAAGTGAATAAGCATGTTATTTACTTCAAGAAACATCTCTACTGTACCATGGTTGAATGAGTTTAGAATACGTAATAAAGGCACGATGCTGTGAGAAGTACCTCTTGATGCAGCTGACCTTACGTTTCCTGTGTCACTTTTTGATT
>NW_007744326.1:15166-15612 GCF_000696425.1 Galeopterus variegatus
AAAGGTGTTGCTATATGTTGCTAAGAAAAATGTTCTATTTTTGCATAGAAAAATGTTGCCTGACGCTTACCAACATTGTGTCTGAGAATGCTGTTCTGACTGTACAATCATTTAGCATATAACTTAAAAGCTGTCACGAATTAGAAGAGTAAAAATTGTTTCTTGTATTTTTGCTCTGTTTCTTTGATTACTAATGAAATATCAAGTACTTACTAGTAATTTGCAGTTCTGTGAATTGTTTATTTATGAGCAATACCCATTTTTCAATTTGAAAATTAGCATTTATTTTTATGAATCTGAGTTCTCTTCATGTATTAAAGGTGTTAGTCTTTATGAGTAGAAATTGTTGCCAGTGTTTTCCCAAGTTTGCCATTTGTCATTTAAAGTGGCTTTAATAGCACATGGCTCCGCGGTCAGGACTGTCACGCCGCGGACTGTGCCTGCCA
>NW_007744326.1:16344-16895 GCF_000696425.1 Galeopterus variegatus
GGCGCTTTTCACTTCATTTGTCTCCATTCATAGCAGATGCTAAGTGCAAACACAGGATCGGCGCCTCGGCTTGGTTGAGTTGAAGCCAATGCAACTCCTAGTTCAAAGAGGCCCTGAGTCTTCTGCTTGGGCCCCAATCCACACCATGACAGACAGATCTGATGGGTTTTAATTGTTAGCAGGGTTGAAGTTGTCCAGGACAACATGGGAAAATGAAAATGAGAAGAAAGGAGGGAAGCATCCAAAACAACCATGGAGCAGGGCTGGCCAGTGCGCACTTGGGGAGTTCGGTGCTGACAGCACCAGGGCCACGGGTTCGGATCCCTACGGAGGGATGGCCGCTTGGCTCACTTGGGAGAGCGCGGTGCTGACAACACCACGTCAAGGGATAGGATCCCCTTACCGGTCAGCTTTAAAGAAAAAAAAAAAACAGGAATTTTTTTCAACTGAATAACTTGTCTCCATTGCTTTCCATTACAGAATAAGAGACGGTTCTGTGTTCAAGTATTTTGGCACTTGGAAATCATGAAATCAAAATTAGAAATGGAATG
>NW_007744327.1:0-209 GCF_000696425.1 Galeopterus variegatus
CAGTTAGTGATGGAAGACTAGAGTCTGCTAAATGTCTCAGTTATCACCGAGAGTAATTAGATGGCTCTTGGATGCTAGAATTTATTAATAACCCCTTTTAGAATCCTTTTGGGAAAGCAAAAAGAATACTTTTTGCTCTCCCAACAAGAGTACTTGGGAAAGGAGAGCTGATTTCTTCAAACATCAGAGCTTTAATAAGAAAAAGCCAG
>NW_007744327.1:2226-16890 GCF_000696425.1 Galeopterus variegatus
AACCCTCAGCCTTGGCGCTGCCAGCGCCGCACTCTCCCAAGTGAGCCACGGGGCTGGCCCTTGTTTCCATAACTCTAAATGTTGAACATGCATGTAATCTTCATTATGTAAAATGATAATATATCCAAAGCACATTCCTGAAGGGTTTTGCTTAAATGCCTGGACATGCTGATTGTTTATGGAGAGTTTCATTTTGTGGAGCTCATAAATCTGTCAGTCATTTTCACAGTAATTATGAGCTGGTAATGAGAAATTATACGACTTTAGGGTCTTGTGAAAAAATAATTCAAGAGTAATAGGGAACAGGGTTATAGAAATGAGGCAAGAACTTTTTCAGGGGGGTGAATGATTTAGAGGACTGTTTCTGTTCTATTTAAGTATATTTATTTTCATTACGTTTCATGTAGTGTTCATTCTGCCCCAGTCAAAAGGAACCTACACTAGATTATTAGTATGGAGTTTAGCTAATGACAGCAAGGTGAAACAGACTTGAATATATTTATGATTTATCCACTTGTGGACTGCAGTTCTTTTCAATTCTTATTTCATTCCTATTGGGTTATTCCTAACCCTTTTCCCCACCCCGCCCCTTTCTTATCAGTAGATGTCTTGACGCTGTACTTCCCAGAGAAAATGGAGGTACTCTGAGATGCTCTTTTATGAGTTACTTCCTCCCCTTAAAAGGTTTTTAAAATATCTTCCTCAAACTATTCCTTTCCTTCTCAGAGAAAGAGCTTCCTTTCTAAGATTAACTTTTTTACTATGTTTTTTATTATCCCTTGGCCAATTAATCTGCTCTCAATGGCTTGTTCAGACTCTCCTGGTGATTGCTTTCTTTCTGGCTGTAGACGTTCTTCATTCTCCTTTACGCTGGAAAAAAATAAGAAACAAAACAACAACAAAAACCTACCCTCAGCTCTTCCACTCTGTCACTTTCTTTGAACAGATGCCTCAAAAAAATAACTTATTTCATGGCCTGTTTATTTCTTAACACCCATGTAGTTTTCCTTCTGTCCCACTGCACTTGTAAAAAAGTTGTTTTATTTACCTATGTTTGTATATCTGCTTTATTGAGATATAATTCATATACCATACCAATCACCGATTTAAAGTGTACAAGTCAATAATTTTTAGTATATTCAGAGTTGTGCAACCATTACCACAATTAATTTGTAATGTCTCTTGTAAATAACTAATCACCAATTAGAGTAACTTTTCTGAAGTTTCTTCTCCTTCTTAATTTTTCTTTAGCATTTGTCACTGTTGGCTACTACCTCTGGTTTAAAGCTGATATCTCTGGGATTTTTACGCAATTGAGGATGTAAATTTTTCTACCTCTTTAACCATTCCTTCCCTTTCTCTCCTTCGGTGATTCTTTCCACTTCCTACAAGTTCGTCAGTCTGTCTCCAGACCCCTTCTTTTTTCACTCGCCACCCCTCAATCCCTCACCATGAGTTTGTAGTTGTCACCTCTATGTAAATGAATACCAAGTATGTTCTTTCCAGATTTTAACAGGCCTGTTTATCTATCTGATAGATATTTCCACACATCTTACAAGTTCTTCAAACCTACTATTTATAGAACCAAATTCTTCTTTTCCCTTCTCCCATCAAAACAAGCTCTTGTTCTCCTTTTTCTTTTTAGTTTCACCCTTCCCTGTCAGTTAAACTTAAAATCATCTTTTTCTTTTCTTTGCCTTACAGCCAATTAAGACACCCTATCTTGTTCCTACTGCCATTGTGTGGGGACAAGCACATATTAGGCATTACTTGAACTGCTGCTTTAGTCTCCTAACTAGTCTTCTTTCTGCATATCTGAAACAGCCCCTACCTCATTACTCTCTCTCCCCTTACCATGCTTTATTATTTTTTTATGGCACTTATTTTCTGACAAATACTCGTATTAACATATTTCTTTCTTTTTGTCTCTCCCACTAGAATGTAAGTTTCTGGTGGCCAGAGACCTTTTCTGTCTTGTTTTCTGCTGTGTCATAAAGGCCTGGCTCATAGTAAATGCTCAGCAAATATTTGAATGAATAAGGATGTGGAAAACTGTTAGGTTAATGTATCTTAAAGTAGCAATTCCTAACTAGTGTCCCTTGAATAAAGTGCTAAGATATTGATTCCCTGAACCATCTGGCCAGTTGCCTTCTGTTCTGCAAGAAAGCACATGAATTTTTTCACTTACTAATAATCAAAAACCAGAAACATCTCAAATATCTATCTACAGTAAAATAAATTGTTTTATTCATAGAAGAAAATACTGCACAGCAGAGTTTTTCAACTTCAGCACTATTGACATGCTGGACCAGATAATTGCTTGTTGTGGGGGATTGTTCTGTGCATTGTAGGGTGTTCAGCAACATTGTAGGATGTTCAGCCCCCCAAAATTGCCCCCAATTGAAAACCACTGCTGTGCAGTAATGAGAGTGATCAAATACTGCTTTACACAACAGCAGGGATAAATCCCACAAACATAGTATTGAGCAAAAGGAACCAAATGTAAAACAGTGATGCTTTCTCATTGCATAGTCCTTCAAGAACAGACAAAACTAATTGATGGAGATACAGGGCAAGAATAGTGGTTATCTTTGGGGGATAGTGACTAGGAGAGGAATAAGGAGAGCTTCTGGGATTCTGTTTCTCAACTGACTGGTATTACACAGCTTCTGGGATTCTGTTTCTCAACTGACTGGTGTTCACTCTGTGAAAATTAATCAACCATATACTTATAATTAGTGCATTTCTCTTTTTGTATACTATAATTCAGTTAAAGATATTTTAACTTATAAAATCACTACCACACATAAGCAAATATTCCTTGGCTAGTGAGAGATTTTAATCTACAGCACATAAGGATATAAGGAGTCCTGGTCTCCTAAGCAGTCTCATATGATTTCTTTCCCAACTTTTTATTATGTGAAAGAATAGTACAGTGACTCCTTGTTTACCTGTGGCCTAGACTGGACACATGTTAACATTTTGCTACATTTGCTGTGTGCTTATATTTTAGCTATACCATTTGAAAGTAAGTTGCCGACATCCTGACACTTCACTCAAAATACTTCAGCCTGCATCTCATAAGAATAAAGTCATTCTCCTATATAATCACAATGTCATTGTTACCCCTTAGAAAATTACCAGTACTTCCCTAATATCCTCTAATATACAGTCTTATTGAAAATTTCCCTAATTGTTCAAGATTTTTTACAGCCTTTTTTTTTTTTTAAACAGAATCTAATCAGTGTTCACACATTGCATTTGGTTATTATGCCTTTTTAGCCTTTTTAAATCTAGGACAGTTCTCCCTTTTTTTTTTTTTTTTTTTCCCCTGTTCTCATGATACTGACTTTTTTGAAGAGAGCAGGTCAGTTGTCATGTAGAGTTTCCCACCTTCCCACCTTCTGGATGTGAATAGTAGTTTCATTGTTGTGCTATTTAACTTGTTTTTCTACCTCCAGTGTTTACTATAAACTGGAAATTAGGTCTAAAAGGTTGGTTGGATTTAGGTTAAGCTTTTGGGGGGCAAGAATACTACATAGGTAGGTGATACTTATTTTATATCATATCATATCAGAAGACACATAATGGCCTATTAGCTTTCACCCTATTAGCGATACCAGGGTTGATCATTTTGTTAAGGTAAAGGTTCTTTTTTCACAGTAGTTATTACCAGTGCTAGCAAAGTAGATTTATTGGCATATGTATGTGTACACATACACACACATACATATATACATACATACATACATACATACATACAGTATGGACTCATGGATTGTTTATTCACTATTTTACAAACAATTACAGTCATTTTTCTTTTTAATATTCAAATTACCCTGTATTTGTCCAGTGGGCGCCCATGATGCTGGCTGCTATGTCTTTTGATAAGCTTCAGTTAGTCTGAGTACCTCCCACGCAGGCCCCTACCCCAGACAGGAAAGAAGCCTGCTTCCTTTTAGAGCGTAATGGTGTGGAAAAACTAAGATTTGGACACTAGGTGTATCCCTTATTATAGAGGTGTCACTGTTTCTAGATGCCTGAAATAGACAGAACTGGGATATATATGTATATATTTTTAACCATGATTTATTTTGATATTTTCAATTAAAATTTAACGTTACAGGTTTTGCTAATGATGAATAGCTGCTTTTTTTCTTTTAGGGCATGGCTTTCCTCAGAATATATTCATATTTCATATTTAAAATTCGGGATTTTAATCTTTCAGGATTGTGATTTTCGGGATTTTAGACGTTAGGGATTTTAGACTTTAGTGGTTTTGATCATTCAGGATTATGGCATTTGAGATTGTGTCTTTCGGGATGATTGGCACCAGTTGGGTTCATGTACCATATTTTACTCAACCAATACCCTGTTCATGGACATTTAGGTTGTTTACAGTTTTTGCCGTTATAAATAACATTGCCGTTAATAATCTTGAGTATATGTTCTTTCATATTTGGCAGTATTTTCAGAGTAGATTCCTAGCAGTGAGATTGCTGGGTCAGAGAAAAATGCATGTGTAATTTTTTAGATATTGCCAACTTCCCCTTTGTGACAGTTGTACTATTTTGTACTCCCACTAGCAATATATGAAATCACCTCCTTCTCCCTGGCCTTGCCAACAGAGTAAATTGTCAAACTTTAGGATTTTTGCCAATCCTGTAGGTGAGAAATATAGGTATCTCAGTATGATATCTGATTAGGAACTCATATTTTCTGAGGCTTTAGATAACTAGTCTCTCCTTCCCCCACCACTATCCCCCAACATTACCTAATTTAATCAGTTACACACAAAAATGTAAATTATTAGTTTAAGCAGATTGCTTTTCTCCACGTACTTAATTCTTCCTGTTGGATTAAAGTTCAGATTCCTATTAGAGCTACCAGGTGCAAGGAGGAGGAGAATTACTCGGCCCTGCCGTTTCACATTTCCCACCAGAAATGAGGCAGGTACGCAGAAAATGTTAGGCTTCCAGATGAACTGACAGGGGCCCTGGCCCAGAGCCTGACTGCACAACTGCTATTTTCTTGCTAACCAGACTAACCTGGCTCCAGCCACCTCCTTTGGAACTCTTTTGCCACCCTGTTGAACATTTTTACTGTCTCTGATCCAGTTTTTGAATGACTTACAAATTACAATAGCCTGTGGATGAGATCCTTGTTTTCTTTTCTTCTCTCAACATGGAGTGTTTAGAGAATCTCTTTATTCTGAATGAAAGAAAGGGAAGAGGATGAGAAAGGAAGAACAATTTAAAGGGGCTCCTTCCTTTATGGACCACCTCCTTCCACCTATTCCCCCAGATCACTGCACCCATACCTGATTTATATTGTTCAGCTCAGTGGTTTGTGCAGATGTGAATTAATCTAACCCCATGGCTTTTCTAAGTGAAAGTGCCTAAGTAAGTGAAATCAAGTAAACTAAAAAAGGGAACATTTGATTTGGTGCTAGATGGAAGTGACAGATAATTTTGGATCATAAATCTTTATAGGGGATTAAGACAGGCCCAGGCTTTACCGAAGAATGAAATCTAGACCAGCATTAGAGAACTGTGTTCTGATGAAGAAGGGAAGTGAGATGAACTCAGTTTCTTCCAAAATTTTGCCTAGATTTAACCCTTTAGACTCAATACCATTTTTTTGTTTTTGGCAGCTGACCGATAAGGGGATCTGAACCCTTGACCTTGGTGTTATCAGCACCATACTCTAACCAAGTGAGCTAACCAGGCAGCCCCCTTTACGGCCAAAAGAGGGAGAGGAAATGCTCTTCCTTTTAAACTACCATGAAATTTGGGGTTTATTTGTACTGGGGTCACTTACAATATGTGTTAAATTGGCTCTGGGGGTTAGCCTGGGCTTCTAACTGGCAGTCAGTAGCATAGTTTCTATGGGAAAATTTGATCCCAAATCAGGTACAATCTGTGATTGTAGATTGTTTATTATTTAGGATGGCTTATAGTGTGGGGTATCCCTTTCCAAATTTGCTTTTTTTCCTCTTTCTTGTAGGACTCAAACATTTTCAGAGAACCTTTTGGAAAGAACAAGTCTACTTCAATAAATGAAGGAGAATAAAGAAAATTCAAGCCCTTCAGTAACTTCAGCAAATCTGGACCACACAAAACCATGTTGGTACTGGGATAAGAAAGACTTGGCTCATACACCCTCACAACTCGAAGGACTTGATCCAGCTACTGAGGCCCGGTACCGCCGAGAGGGGGCTAGGTTCATCTTTGATGTGGGCACACGTTTGGGACTGTATCCTAACTCTCCTTGGAATCTGTAATAGGCTGTCCCACCACCAGCAAGAATTAAATTAAACATTATAGACAAAATATACAGAATTTCTGTGTGCCAGAACAGTTCTTAAATATCTTTGTTGTTTAAATGTTTCTGATTTGCCTGGCTCTTCAGGGGTTTTTCTGTTTCTGGTTTATTATTTAAATGTGTAGACTTAGCCACTGAGCAAGTTGCCAGCCAGCAGGAAAATAAATTGAGATGACAGTTGAAGTGTTTCTAAAGAATGGTAAAGCCGAGCCTTGTTAAAAGCATAAAACTTCAGCTTGCTAATTCTTGTACCAGAATTCTGACACCGTAAGATGGTCTCATCTGCCTTCTTTGCCACTGATACTGCCTACTTTACCACTATTTTGTTTTTGCTTCTCTTTATTATTTTTATGCATTTAACTAAGAACATAACCTATAAATGTTATTGGCTAAAGTCCTTAACCAGAACAACAGACACTATGATACCCTGGCAACTGGAATAATTTATTTTCATCGCTTCTATATGTTTCATTCCTTCAAGCAATTCCCAAGATATGTAAGTATTTGGCTTTTATTGTAACTCTCTATTACATTTTATTATTTCCATACAGTTTGGTGGACTGATTGTAGTTTCTCTTTTTATCATATTTTCTAGAAGGTATTTCTATATGCTACATACTATATATAAACACAATCAAGTTTGAACTTTGTTTTTTCTTAATTTCTTAATTACCATGTTCAAATCTGTTTTTATTTAGGTGAATATATACCATAGTCATATTGCTCTGTATGTAAAAGTTTACTTCCTTTTTACCTTTCCCCATGATAAATTTGGACTTATAATTGAGAACCAACAAAGATCAGGAAAGCCAAATGAAACCAAATGGAAGCCAATATCTATGCCATATCACTCATTTTTCAGCTATTCCTTGAACCTGCACTATGTCTTATTCTCGGTGGGAGATCCAGACAGGGAACCTGCCTCCAATAGCTTTTAGTTCAGGATAGGTGGTGTGACATATACAGAACTCATGATGAAAAGTGAGGCCGTAGGAGAGGTACAGATGGAGAGCTGAGTCCTTTAAGGGGGAGATTAATGACATCTTGGAGCAGTCAGGGAAAATGCTAGGAAGGAGATGCCAGCAGTATGCTTGCATGTACATAGGGCATAGGCATGCTGAGATGGGCTGGGGCAGTAGTCCAGCAGAAGCAGAGGCAGGGAAGCACACCACACATTGCCAGCCCCACCAGGAGCACCGTTTGACAATAAGGGAATGGTAGGACCCTGGATGGAAAGATAGAATGGGTCAGACCATGGTGAACCTTGAATGTCAGAGTAGGGAAACTCAACTTTGGTAGGTAAACAATGAAGTGATTAAATGCTAAGATTTTACTTAGGTTTGTATGCATGTCTTCCTCACTAGTTTGTGAAGTTCTTAAAAAAGACGATCATGACAGAATCAGAATTTGTACCCCTGCCAGAGTGTCTGACAGTCATGTGGTCAGGATTATGTGAGGAGAATGGCATGTAGGAGGGATTAGAGTGGCAAAGAGAAGCTGAAGATAGAGCAGTGCGGACCCCATTAATAACAGGGACTAAACTAGGGTTAAGGCAAATGGAGGGACAGTGTCTGAGTCCATTCAAACTGCTGTAACAAATTCCTTAGACCAGGTAATTGTATAAACAACAGAAACTTATTTCGCACAGTTCTGGAGGCTGGGAAGTCCAAGATCAAGGTGCCAGCAGATTCGGTGCCTGGTAAGGGCCTGTTTCTCATAGAGGAAGCCTTCTTGCTCTATCCTCACATGACAGAAGAGAGGAACACGCTCCCTCAGGCCTCTTTTATAAGGGCAGTAATCTTATTTGTGAGGGGATCACCTCCCAAAGGCCCCACCTCTTAATACCACCACAGTGGAGATCAGGTTTCAACATATGAATTTGGGGAGCACACAAACATTCAAACCTTAGCAGAAAGGAAAGAAAGTGTGGGCAGTGGTGTAGAGATGGATTCCACAGGACATACAGTCAGCTGTGCTCTTTCTTTTTCCATAGCAAACTCTCAACTCATTGTTCAGAGTTACTATCTTTCTGACTGAAATATAAAAAGAAAATTCATTTCTGTGACTTTTTAACTTTGGGATATTTTCTTTGTTTACATGGCATTTTCTTAAGAAAATTAAATTTTAAGTTTATTAGGCAAAATTGAAGGGCAAGGGTATGTGTGTAAAAATTTTTGGGGGCTTTTAGAGTATCAGTATTTATGAATAAGAAAGAGGAAGGTAGGAGAATGAGAGGGACCAGTTTACTGTGAAGGCCAAACATCCTTGCACCTGTTTCTGTGTGAGCTTTTTTTTGTTTTTTATTTTGGCTGCTGGCCAGTACAAGCATCAAATCTTGAATTTGGTGTTACCAGCACCATGCTCTAACCAACTGAACTAATCAGCCAGCCCATTTGTGTGATCTTTAATACCAAAAATAAGAGTTTTTGTCTCCCTTTTAGGTGACAGGAGCTTGTTGCCTCTTTCTGGCTGGGAAAGTAGAAGAAACACCAAAAAAATGTAAAGATATCATCAAAACAGCTCGTAGTTTATTAAATGATGTACAATTTGGCCAGTTTGGAGATGATCCAAAGGTAAGAGCCATCACTTGCTGCCTTCAAATTGTGATTCCTCATGGTAGCAGTATGGTATGGTTTCTTGTGTTGACAATGGCTGTGGCCCTTGTATCTGCCGGTCCTTTGAGTTCCTAAGATGGCTTTATGTAGAAGGTTCTCCTTGCTTTTGTAAGAGGAGAGAAGATGACGCAGGCTGTACGTATGTAGCACTCCCTAATGTGCCCAGCAGTTTTTGGAGCACTTTAGAGACAATAGCACATTTCACAGATAAGAGCAGAAATCCTCTCAATGCCATTAGCACTCCACTGTGTAGGTTCAACAGTGATGGCAGGGCCACATTTCCAGCTAGCTTCTGGGTCAGACAGAAGTACACATGGTATATGTACATGTACATGTGCCTACATCTGCTGTGTGTCTTCTGCTCCCTAGAATGTTGTAAGGTATCAGCATTTGCAGCATTTTCAGGTACCCAGAGATTAATGCTGGTCATACCATCCATCCTTTTCCTTCCCCACAATCCCTTCAACGTCAGCAAATAGTGCTAAAATTATTGTACATTTGCTTTTTTATGTTCTGAGAATACCACTTTCAGGGACCAATGGCAGTTTTCCTCCACCCCCGTTCTTGTCAAGGTCTCCCTATTGTCACCCTTACAGCACTTGTTAATTATCCTTCATAACATTTATCCCAGCTCGTAATTAGATTTTTTAAAAAGACTTTATTTTTTAGAGTAGCTTTATGTTCACAGCAAAATTAAGAGGAAGGTACAGAGATTTCCCATGTACCCCCTGCCCTCACACTTGTGCAGCCACCCGCACTGTCAACATCCCCCTCCAGGGTGGTACATTTGTTACAGTTGATGAACTTACATTGACACATCATTATCACCCAGAGCGCATAGTTTACATTAAGGTTTATTCTTGGTTTTGTACATCCTGTGGGTTTGGACAAATATATAATAACATGTATCCATCATTAGTATCACATAGTATATTTTTTCAGCCTGAAAAATTCTCTGTGCTCTTGCCTGTTTTTCCCTCCCTCCCTCTCTCCCAACCCCTGGCAACCACTGATCTTTCTACTGTCTCCAGCTTTGCCTTTTCCAGAATGTCATAGAGTTGGAATCACATAGTGTATAGTCTTTTCAAATTGGCTTATTTCAATTAGTACTATGCATTTAAGTTTCCATTAGATAGATTTTCATCAAATAATCACACAAATAACTCTCCCCTTCTCAACCATAAGATCCGTGAGAGCAGAGACTGTGTCTGTTTTGTCGAGTGCCTAGTACAGTGGCAGGACAGAGTAGACGTTCAACAGATACTTGTTGAATAAATGACAAACTACTGTTATGGAAGAAAGCTCAAAGGCAATGAAGTTCAGCAGCATTCTTGGTCTTGTTTTTCCTAACTAGCTTGTTCCTTGTCTCACCCTTCTCTCTGCCAAGCAGTGTGTGTGTGTGTGTGTGTAATGTATAGACATTTTCCTCATTGCTATGAGGAGTTTCCAGGGGCCCAAAATACTTCTGTACTTAATGTGGTTGTGATTGATACTAATACTTTGTAAATATTGTCAATGTGGTTTATTCTGTCCCTCGAACTTCATTATGAATCTGTTAACCTACTTACAAAAGTTTGAACCTATGAGGAATTCATATTAACCCTAATCAGAAATGCAGTTTTATAAAGCAGTAGCCATCAGATAATATTTTTGATGCCCAGGGTATTTGATTTTTACTGTGAGGTACTATGTTTCTGATGTGATTAGTCCAGTCATGAGGACATATTTTGCTTCAGTCATGTCTTGGTCACAGTGGCTGATGAGCATGTGGTTAAGGATAAGGCATGCTGATCTGGAGCCACTACCAGATGAGGATGCGTGGCAGCTGGTGTGTGCTGTCCTAGGCGCCTTGCATAAGTCCCCCTATACTTTCAGCCTTTACCCACTCTATCCCCAAATCAGGAAACCAAGACCCAGTCCAGGCACAGTGAAGTAGAAGTTTCACAGCTCCAGTGCCCCAGAAAATAGGAAAAAGGGACTGGCCATACTAATGAGACCTGAGTGGGCAAGGGGGTTCTACAACCTGCCAGCTTCCCCTCTCTCATGTGAAGTCTCCCCAGACATGACTTGGGGAGTAGGAGCCAAAGGAAAACGCCTTAAATCTGGGAGCAGTAATGACGTTGAGGAAGACATTATCCTTGGCAGAGAAGAGGGCAGTTATTTGGGGGAAGGCACTACAAGTATTGAGAAAAAATAAGATTGTGAATCGCGTGGAACTTTTTTTTGCCTTAATTACCTTTGCTTTAACTGTGTAGTTTTCCCTCGTAATAATAATATCTCATGTATTCAGTAAATATTTGTTCCAGCCACTGTGCTAGACATTAGACATAAAACGCTTGGCAGGCCAGACATGGTCTTTGCTCTCATGGATTTTAGAGTTGAGTGGCAGGATAGATTTTAACCAAATTATCATATAAATAACTATCTGATTGTGAGCTGTGGTAAATGCTATAAAAGATGATTTACAGGTGCTATGAGAGCATTCCCACACAGGGACCCAGACAAGTCCTCCAGACAAGTTCTCCAGACAAGTATGGGGCTGAGGGAAAACTTCCCTGAGGAATGATGTTGGCTCAAAGACCTGTAATTACCCTATTAGTTGAATATTTGAAACACAAAGGGTGGGCAGGCCTTGGGCTATCTTGTAATACTATATGGGCTCTAGCCTGGAAGCTGATTGGCACACTTAGAAAAAGATTGTTTCTAGATTTAGAGGAAATGAAGCTTCTGGGAAACAGGTGGTGACAATAACAGTTTTTAAAAAAAAAATAAAAGTTTTAATACCATGTGAAAGTTTCTTCTGAGATTTTGAAAAGCTTTCATGAAAATGCTTGGGAAACTAGGGTAGAAAACCTTAGTCTTGCCATGCCATTTGGAATAATAAGTCATTATAGAATCCTCTATGTATTCTTAGGAATAATGCTGTATTTTAAAATGAAAGCAACTTACCTAAATGTCTGCTCTTCCCGCAGTTAATAGGCTTATGCCACTGTTAATGATGAGGTTTTCAATCCTCTACAAAGTCCTTTCTTCTCTGATGCCAAACAAATAACATAATTCTCTCTAATTGTTCTTCCTACATAGTGTCTTAATTGTGTTTTACACTGTCTTTAAGTGCTAGGTACAGTCAGGCTCTACCATGGTTGAATTTGAGAAGTACCCGTTTAGGGACATTTACTAGTTAAGAGTGTAATAAAAGAGGAGATTCCATTTACAATAGCAACAGTAAAAATAAAATATCCAGGATTAGACCTTGTAGAAACCATGCGGAGAATGGTGAGGACTTTAAAACTATTAAAGGACTGAAAAGTTCTTAATGAATTTTTGATAGAAAGATTCAAGATAGTTAAAAAAATCTTTGCTTTCCCTTATTGCTCTGTAAATTCAGTGAGTTCCCAATCAGAATTATCAGTGGCTTTTATTTTTTCTGGAATGACACTAAGTAAATGATGCTAAATTGGGGGGCAGTGGGGGAGACATATAAAAACAAGAAACTTTTTGAAAAAGAATAGTAATGTAGTGAAAGTATCCTTTCCAAGTCCCTTTGATCCTGGTACAGAAGTAGACAAACAGATCTGTGAACAGAAAAGATTTTGTGTGTGTATTTATGAGTGCATACGTACATGCATAGTTTAAGATACGATTTAGGTAGCATTTTAAATGAAAGAGGAAATGATAACTTTTCAGTAAATGACATTGGGACATATTTCAGATAAATGAAAGATTTAAACACAAACATCATGTGCCCTCATTCACACATATACACTGTGTGTGGGTGTGGGTGTGGGTGTGTGTACAGGGTACTTCAAAAAGTAATTCGTATTATTCATATCTTTTAATTCCATTTTCTCGCATACTTTTCAAAATATTTTCTGTATACTTGCATACACACACACACACATACACATACACACTGCTGATACAACTTACTGTCTGAGTTTATGTGAAGCGAGCTATCATAATCTCTTTCTTGCTTAAAGTTTTCAATGAAAATTCCTAAGGGATTATATTTTTTAATGGAAGTTTTGAAACAAACTGCAATTCAGTAAATTATCTGTATAGTAAAGTCTGTTTTGTAAAGGGGCCTTTCATGTATGTATTGAAAGTAATGATATTTCTAATAAGGATATTTATTTTGTTTTCAGCATTTTTTTAATTAACCATCTGATTGTTTCATCTTCCTACTTTGAGTTCTTTATAGAACTTATCCTTGTCTCTGAGCATGTTAAAAGGCCGAGTGGGAGAGAGGAGAAAAGGAACGAAAAACAGTTGCATAAGTATGGCTTGAAAAGAAAATTAATAGATAGGAAAGCTCACATTTTTAACGTTGTTTGAGAACCATGATTGTAATTACTATCCCAATATTTGTTATTTTGTTTTTAGGAAGAAGTAATGGTTCTGGAGAGAATCTTACTACAGACCATAAAATTTGATTTACAGGTGGAACATCCATATCAATTTCTACTCAAATATGCAAAACAACTCAAAGGTAAGAAAAAAAAGTTTTAAAAGAACTTTTTCATCCTGAAATCAAGTCTGAGTATTTGATAATACTCAGATTAGGCTTCTCAGAACAGGAAAACAGAAAGTTTGGTGTGTGAAGTACCAGAACATAGCTTGCTTACACAATTCAGTATCATAGCCATTAATGCTGTTTCTTTTTATGCATAAACAGGTTCTGTCATCCAGTTGCCAAGTGATATGAGGCAGCAAAATGAGTCAGAATTTTTTTAAATAGAATAATAAAATTAGCCTTCGAGCCAGGTTTCCTATAAATGGTGGTTCAGTGTAGGTCATGTGGAAAAAGAACAGAGGTAGGACGTAGACCCATGTCGTTTGTCCTCGTTTCCCAGATGAAAGCTCTTTACTGTGTACTGGAATGGTGCCGAGCACACAGTAGGTTTTAAATAAATGCTTGTTGCTTCTTGTGAATTTTTTTTTCCTCCTATTACTATTAATTTACCTTTTCTCCCCATTTCTAGGTGATAAAAACAAAATTCAAAAGTTGGTTCAAATGGCATGGACCTTTGTAAATGACAGGTACACATGTTCAAATGTTGATTTAATTATAGTGTTTTAAAATAGGCAGAGACTTCATGGGTCATTTAATCCAAACCCCTTATTTTGTATCAGAGGAAACTGACTTGCCCCAGCTTGAACAGGCAGTTAATGGCAGAGCTGGGGCTGAAGTCCAGGTCATCTGCTTCTCAGCACAGGGGTTTCTTTCTGCCCTGCCATGTCATGATGTGTGAGATGCTGAAATCTTATCACCAGGTTAAAGCATAAGTCCAAAACAATACACTGGAGAATTGTCACAACTGAATACTGAGAGCCTATTTGGTTCTGCAAAATATACTTTCTTGTAATGGTCTTAGAGCCTTGATGTTCTTCTTAGAGCCCAGGGATCTAATGAGGTGCAGCGGTGGGGAAAGGAATGCCTGTGAGTGGAGCTGCTGGCAGCCCCACCCCATTGCAGTCAGAGAAGCTTCTCTTCTGTTTTTTTTTTTTGTTTTTTTTCTTTTTGTTTTTTTTACTGACTGGCAATGGGATCACAACCCTCAGTGTCGTGCCCGCACCACGCTCAGCCAGTGAGCGGGAACCGGTCTCCACATGGGATCCGAACCCTGGGCGGGAGCGCCGCTGCGTTCCCAAGCGGCGCACTCACCAGTGCGCCACCGGGCCGGCCCTTCTCTTCTGTTTGATTTACATAATGTTTGACCTCCCT
>NW_007744328.1:0-16889 GCF_000696425.1 Galeopterus variegatus
GCACTCCCATGTTCATTGCAGCTTTATTTACAATAGCCAAGATATGGAACCAACCTAAATGCCCATCAACAGAGGGCTGGAAAAGGAAAATGTGATATATATACACAATGGAATACTACTCAACCATAGAAAAAGAACACAACTCAAGCAACATGGATGAGCTTGGAGACAATTATGTTAAGTGAAATAAGCCAGGCACAGAAAGAGAAATACCACATGTCCTTACTCATAAGTGTGAGCAAAGGAAGGAAGGAAGGAAGGAAAGAAAGATGGTAGTCAGGCAGGCAGACCACAATAAAACATTGAACTTTCAGAAGGAGAGAACAGATCTATACTCACCAGGGGTGGGAAAGGGGGAGGGGTAGGGGGGCTATGGAGTAATTGGGTAAGGGACACAAAGAATAATTACTATTTGTAATGAACATGCTAAAAATACTGATTTTATAATCACATACTGTACACAAATACTGATAGTCAACTCTACACCCCATAAATATATAATCAATTATGTTTCAATTCAAAAAATAAATAAATGAATAAATAAAACTAAGTCAGAGACAAAAATAGCAAAATCTGCTTATCTATAAACTTGCAGCCACAAGGGAGCAATCTGCTGTTAGTTTCATTTCAGCAGGAATTCAAAAGTTTCTGAACGGACAAGAAGTTTCAGAGTAAAAATGAGGAGATACTGAGACTGTCAAGTGTTCTATTAGAGTCAGATACTTGGAAGTGGGAGAGACTTTCTTCTTAGCTGCAGGTACATTTGGCAGGGCTTTGTTGGTTTCCTAGTCCTTTTGTACATGCTTGGGAAATGTCCAAGCTGGATAGAGGAAGGGCTTTCCAGCTATTTAGGATTAATATATTTTCTAAACTCTGTGTGGGAAACAGCAGGGAAAATCTGGGCACTGGCAAAAGCCAGGCAGAGTTAATTGTCTTTGTGCAAAGCTGTATTGTTCTTAGTCCCAAGAGTGACACTTCTCAGGAAGCAGTTTCTTACTACAGCTCATGGCCATAGTGGACCTGTATTGTGGAAGTTCGAGCCAAAGCAGAAACTCAGTTGAGGCCAGTTCAGGGAAAGGATGGGAGGGTGGTGGTGAGTTTTGTGATGGGAACGTCCAAGTTAAACAAAGCTAGACACTAGTAAAGCAGCGAAAACAGATTTTATTCAGTGTCTACTGACAGCAGGGGAAAGAGCTGAACTCTCTCTGATTTGCACAGAGATGACTTAAAGGAAGAAAGACGCAGCAGAAAGGAGGAGTGATCCAGGGCTCAAGAAAAGTCAGGGAAGTGAAAAATTACAAAGGGCTGGTCAGTGTAAATGTGATTAGGCCAGCAGTTTCTGCTAGCTGTACATGATCAAAGTTAGCACTCCCATAGAGACTGGGAGATAGAGGCCCTTTTCTTCTGATGATTAAATTCTGAAGTAATGGCTTTCAGTCCTTGAGAAAGACGCTACTGAGTTGCAGGAAATACGCCAAGGGACACATCTCCAAGGGACACAGGAAGGATTCACAATTGTAAGCTCTTTTATTAAATGCTCTAAGAAGAGCATTCTGAGTCTTATCTGAGGTTGGCTAGAACAAATGGTAAGTTCTTTTAACAGCCCTAAACTTTGCTAGACAGAAACTCAAAAGGGGTTGTCCCTGCCCCCCAAAACATGGAAATTTCTGGCTTAAAACATTAGTAGTGTCTATTCTATACTTTAAAAAATCTGAGAACCTTATTACTCATTAAACATTTAAGAAATATGCCTTTTTTTGCAAGAATTATGTGTTTAGAATAAACAAAATTTTAGAATTAAGATTTCCATCTTAAAGACTTGACATGTATAATCCTGAAAGGACCAGAGGTGAACTTGAGCAAAAGGATTAGGGAGTAAGGTGTAAATTACAGACACATAATCAAGTACTTACATGAAATTGGTCAGAGCTGAGATAAGAAACTATGTTCAGAAATATATTAACAAATTCCAGAAAATTCTGCAACTAAAAAAAAAAAACATACGTTTATGATCTCACAGCTTCTGTGGGTCGGTTACTCTAAGCACAGTTTACCTGGTCCACTGCTTCAGGGGCTCTCACAGACTGCAATTATTTCTGCTAGAGCTGTGTTCTCACATGAGGCTCAAGAGGAAGATAATCTGCTTCCAGCTTGGGTGGTTGTTGGCAGATTTCAGCTCCTTGGGGTTGTTGGACTGAGGGCTTCAGCTCTCACCAGCTGTCAGCTGGAGGCCCCCCTCTGTCCCTAGCTGTGTGTCGAGAGGAGGCTGCCCTCAGTTCCTCGCCATGTGGGCCTCCCCTGCATGGTGCGTGCTTCAGCACAGCCTGCAAAACAAGGAGGCGTTAAAGAGAGTCTGCTAACAAGGTGGTAATTTTCATCCTCATACAGCATAAACATGGAAGAAGCGACATCGCATCACTTTTGCCACATTCTTTTGGTTAGAAGCAAATCACAGGTCTCACCTATGCTCAGTTGGAGATCATTACACAAGGGCATGAATACCAGGACACAGAGATCAGTATGGGTCATCTTGGGGCCTACTCGCCACAAGAGGTTAAAAAAAGAAGTATTTGATGCAGAGAATCTCCCAAGTTTTTGCTTTCTGGGTTCTGAACATTATAGACAAGAGGTAGGAAATAAAGAATTCCAGTAGCAGGTGAAATCAGCAGAACTATACACAATGGTTTAATTGTAAAGAAAAGGAAAGTTCTAGTATTTGCAAAGGTTTATGTATGGTATGGTAGGTTGAACGAGGTGGCCTGTAGAGTAACACTTAGAATCAATGATACCATAAACAAACCAAAGCTCATGTAAAGAAGAAGCTTACATGTGTTAACATATAAGTGTTCTAGAACAAGCTGTTATGATAGAACTTATTAACACTCACTTATATTAAATGCACTTAATCAAGTATATCATGTTGTTTTTAGGATTTAGAAAATGTCCGAAATATAATTGTTTATGAAGTAATAAAATACCATTTCTATTTGCCTTAAAGAATTAACCCTTCTGAACTGATTACATACATCTGGAGCTCCTGAAAAAACATGTATTGACTAAATCAGATATATATATATATATATATATATATATGTATGTCCGTGTATATATATATGTATATATGTATGTATGTATGTATATATGTAAGTGAGAGAACTTTAAAAAGTTTGTGAAAAGATTTGTATTATCTTTTAATTCTATTTTTCCATGAACTTTATGAAGTATCCTTGTACATAAGCAAGCAAGAACATTCATAGTATATTATTGCAAAACCTGTAATGTAAAATATTATAAAATCAGAGAAGTATATTTACTCATATTTGAATAAGAATGCTTACAAAAATGCTTTAGGAAATAGTGACTTTAGTTTTATTTCTGCCAAGCTTTTTCTCTATACTCTTCTGTGTCTTACTGGGATCTTACTAGGTTTTCTTACATAAGATTTAAATGACGTTTAATCATGTGTTTATGACTAATAACGGATAAATGTGCATTCTTACTAGAACTTATGATTTTCCTTTATATTTCCTAGCCTACACTTTTCACATTTAATTATTCATATCTAATGACGTTTAATCAATCTGTAGCTTCTCATTTTGCCATTTAAAATCTGTATGACATTGAAAATAGTGATGATAAGTGTCAGATTTATATTTTAAACACTGATTTCTCTGTTTAGGACCTTTATCCTCATTTGGAAATATCTCAGTGACATATGAAACCCCCCCTATCCATAGTCAGCGTAACTTTTGGTGCCAGGCCATGAACTGCTTCCTGGTGCAATATTCCCTAACTCAATAAATAGTATCAAAATCCACCCAATTTTTAAAGCCAAAAATCTTGAGGTCCTTTTGACTTACCCCTGTCCCATGCTTTTTACATCCAATCACTCATTTTCTCGAATCTGTCAACTAGTCTTCATCCTCATTGAATGCTGATGTCTCCATATCTGTATTTTCAACCCTAAGCTCTCTTCCTTGGTGAAACTTTCACATTCAACTATCTTTTCTATCATCTCTACTTGAATGCATGAAGAACGAATCAAAATTAAAATACCCAAATCATAACTTGCAATTGCCCTCCAGACCCCATCCTTGTATTTCTTAGTATTTGGCCTCAACATCCACACAGTTGCTCCAACTAAAAATTCAAAAGTCATTTGTCAATTTTTGTGGGTTTGTTTTGTTTTATCCTTTCATATCTAATACCCAGTCATTCAATGGATCCTCCAGGTACTGCTTCTACATTCTTTTCTAGATCTAAGCAAATAGCACCATGCCGACTGCTAAAATCCTATTCTGAGACACAGTAAACTTGTATCTGGACTATAGCAATATATTCTTAAATAATCATCTTGATACTATTCTGGCACTTTATAGTTCAGTATGATTTTTCCACATAATAAATTTGACTGTCCTTTGACTAACGGTTGATGTTACCGTTCCATCAGGAATTTACTATTAAAACCAGATTTAAATGCAACTTTCTTTACTTTGATTTAAAAGAACTAGATAATCTGACTCATCTCTGTTAATTGGACATCAGCTCCCAACCCTTTTCATTCCATTCTTCTGGTTCAGCCACACATGCTGTGGTAGTGCAAATAATGGACCTCAAATATGTATATATCCTAATCTCCAAAACCTGTGAATGTTACCTTATGTGGAAAAGAAAGAAAAAAAAAAAAGGTTGAGTATCTTGAGATGGAGATTATTCTGAATTATCCGAATGGGCCTTAAATACAATCATAAGTGTCCCCTGAGGGAGGCAGAGAGAGATTTCACTGCAGAAGAGGGCAGTGTGACCATGGAGACAGAAACTGGAGTGACATAACCACAAGACTAAGATAGCTGGCAGGAGCTGGAAGAAGCAAGACACAGATTCTGATTTAGAGCCTTCAGGAATGCAGCCCAATTGAAACTATAGTTTTAGCTTAGTGACTTTGAATTTTCTGGCCTCCAGAACTGTGAGAGAATACATTTCTGTTGTCTTAAAACACTAAGTGTGGGGTAATTTGTTACAGCATCCATAGGAAACTAATATCTTGGCCTTCGTCCATTTCTCTGTTTCAAAGCATTTGTATTTATAATTTCTTTGACCTAAAATGCCCTTCACCTGGGCTTTACATAAATGCATCTATCTCATCATGTAGGTCACAACTCAAAAGCTTCCTTCCAGAAAATGTTTCCCTAGCCATCCTGGATAAATAACATCTGTTTCCTAACCACCTTAAACCACAGGAATCACTAAGCTTTCTTTCTTTCTTTCTTTCTTTTTTAAATCTAGTAACAGCACACTCAAAAAGGATTTATCTGCTATGTATTCAATGCCTGTCTTCTTCCACAAGAATTCAAGCCCTATATGGTCTACAATTATACTTTTCTAATTTTCTGTGGCAGTTAACCTTACTTCCTAAAATATTGTCCCTAATATAGGTTATCGAAGAATAAATAGAAATAAGTCCACTAAGATCATGTGTGTATCACATTTGTTTATTTTTCCTCTAAATTTTGGCTTTGCTCAATCATTAGTTATAAGTATTAACCTCGCTAAATAAGTTTTTGTGATTTTATAGTTCCTACCTCACTTAACTCTTCCAGTTATTGCTACTGTTGGCCTGAGGAAGTTGAGACTTGATTTAAGAAAAAATAAATAGGAAGTAATTATATGCATTGCCTTCTTCAACATTAAAGAAGTTTTAAATTTTGTCTATCAAAAAATAATGTAATTATGTTTTATTTTTAAATTAA
This sequence comes from Galeopterus variegatus, assembly GCF_000696425.1. Taxonomy (NCBI): domain Eukaryota; kingdom Metazoa; phylum Chordata; class Mammalia; order Dermoptera; family Cynocephalidae; genus Galeopterus; species Galeopterus variegatus. Next base: position 5,751 of record NW_007744328.1, read on the forward strand.
AGTCACGTAGTACTTGTTTTTATAAGAAACTCATATAATTGGCCATTGTTATTGGACATGCAGTATATAGGTTGTTATTTAGGAAATAAAATTTCATATATCCCACTCCCACCTTTTTTATTATTTCAATCTAATTTGTTGAGCGATGAAATTTGTTTTACCTTCTCTCTATTTTCCTCTTTTCCTATTCTAAGCAGGTAGTTAGATTTTTCACAATGTCTCACTGCAGGGATATTTGACATATCCAAAGCAAATGAACCTTGATTCCATTAGCAGTTGCTGCCTTTTGAAAACCCCAAGAAAAATGAATGTCATGAATTAAGTTTGGTTAGGGATGGAGAGATAGCAGGCAGGGAGGGCAGTTTGAACTTTGAGAACAGTATGACCTGAGAATTTTTCTATCTTGATTAGGAAGGGGATAGACATCTACATGTCTTTCAACCGGGTAGCCCCAGACAGATGACTGGACCTGAGAGTTTCTTTTACCCCATGAATTTACTCAATGGAGAAGATTCTAAGAACCTGATAGAAACTTTCAAACTGGAATAATATATTTCTTAGTGGGAATAAGTGGAGACTGAACACCAGGATCAAAGAAGCATCACCGTGCTTTGGAGATGTGTATAAAAACCTAGTATTTTTGAACAGTCTCTAAGCAGAAAGCTTCAATCATGAATTGGATTGAATTTCCCATTAGTTCAGTAAAATGTGGCCTTCAAATTAAAAGAAACTAGATTTAAAGAAATTTTAAAATATATTTCACTTTATCCACACCTAGGTTTGCTGTATAAAAGCCATTCTTGTTATTGCACCAATGATAACCTTTATTTAATAGCTGGTCATGTATATTTTCTCTGAATGAAAAGTGTTTTCTTTCTTAGAAACTATCTTTTTATACAGTGATTACCAATAGGTATCATAAGCTTCGAAAGCATGTCAACAATACGGAGCTCTAATTCTGTAACTGGCCCACATAAAAACAACTCATAGAAATAGAGATTAGTAAATTCAAGATTGAATGAATCATTTATGAAAGCTGAGTCTGAATTAACATCAAGTGGTGATTCAAATCTCAGTTTACATGCATTATCTAAAGTTACAGAGAAATAACTGACATTCGAAGGTCATATAAGAATCAAAATTGGAGACTGCTTTACATATATTCATACGAGATTGAAAGGACTGCATATTTCTTCTATAGAAATCTAAAGTTAAAAGATAGTGGAGATTGTTGTGTATTCAACTGTTTATTATCTGTGACTATTTCCTACTTCATTACTTTTCTTTAGAAAGAGGTAATAAATGCAAAATATTCTGTCAAAACTCAACCCCTGTTCTCACATTACTCATACCTGATTTCAGCATAAATGTCATGTACTATGTAATGTGCATTCTTCAACAGAGCTCATGCAGTCTTTTTTTAGATTAAAAGAAAATATACCTAACTGCATTTCTTCTTGCCAAAGATACTCATCCTTTTTGTTTATTTGATTTTTGCATGATGCATTCAGCAAAATCCAGTTTACATATGCATGATAGTATACAAAGAATTTACAAGAAAATAGAAGCTTTGAAAAATGTTCTATCAAAACCCACTACTCCGCAATTACTTTTATTTAGAAACATCCCACATAGGAACCATGGCAGCAACTTACTCAATAGACCTTCCTGTCTGACCCAAAAGTGCCTGCACCGACATTGTGAATTCAATAATGGACTACAAAGCATTATTCCCAAACAACCATTGTGTAACTGTTTGCACGACTTTACAACAAATGTGTCTTTGAGAAGGAAATTGGAATTCAATATTTAAGACATTTGAAAGGAGAATTCAATATAGTGATAAAGATGAGATGGATAGTAAAATGAAAGTAGTGACTCTGTGTCTCAGTAGGTTGAGCTTGGGTGGTATTGCCTAACAGCTTACTGAGAAGGGCTTTTAAAAGGTTATTCATTCTACTGAAAACATTGAGAAATCGTTTTTTTTAACTGAAAGTTTTTAACTCTCAAATTTTTCTTATTTCCTTTTCTCAGCAGTGAAATGATACACTGTAAAGTTTTTCCTCTAGCTCAGCAGTTCTGTGATTGGGAAATGGTCCACTTAAAAACTGCCAAAGACTTCCTCAGGCCCCTTTTATTGGGAAAGTGGTAACCCTTCCCCCTCTCAGGTACAGTCTGGGTAGGAGGACATCCTACAACAACTTTATGAGTATAAAACACCAAGAAAGCAGGTCTGAGCAGAATTTATTGCCAATAGAGAGCAGGAAGAGCAGGAGGTTTTGAATGCCAGCTGAGTTTGTTCAACTCAGCAGATATATGACTGTGGGATACTTATAAATAAAATTCAAGTTTGATCCAATTGGAAATGTGAAAATTACCAAACAAAAAGATCTCTGATGTTCTCAAATGATTGATTTATATGTCAAGATTATAGACAAATAAGGGATTGTACGTATTATTTATTTGTTTGTTTTTATTGGTTATGAATATTCATGGGATACAACGCTGAGGTATTTTTCAAATAGGTAAATTATTTAAATGTTAAATGATACAGAACCTGAACTTTGAAGGAAACAAAAGTATTTCATGTCCTTTAATAAAATTAGATTTCTATATAGATTTGGTGACTTTCTCTAGACCATACAATTAATAAATGCCTGAGTTTGGGATTTGTGGAAAATAAGATATGAAGAGGAATATACAGTTTAAGCTGAGATTTTAAAAAGTAGCATGGTAGCTTTTAGTACCAAAAATAAAGTAAAGTACCATTAAGGAATAATATTTTCAGGCCTATAGTTTGATTATCTTATTTTATGGGATATATACTTATAAATAAATTTTTCATTCATTGATTAGATTTTGTATTAAAAAATCTCACGGTTTCTTCTTTTCCGTATCTTACTTGACCTCATCGGTATTCAAAACTTCTCACTATTTTTTTCCTTTTCAAAATACGTCTTTCTTCATTCTCATGCACTACCCCGTGGTTACGCTTATGATGTCAGTACACCTCTTCAGTTTTATGAAATGTCTCCTTATCTATCAAATAAAATTCTGTATTCTATAGTGACGTCCTGTATGCACATTTTCATTCTCATTTTATACCTCTTCCTCTGTGAAGACAGGAATCTTCAGAGCTTTAGGAACAATATTACTATCAAACCAATTGCAAAACCAGAAAAAGGGGGCTACATACTTTCGTCTACTTCTCTCATTTATGTTATTCACCTGCAACATGAACCACATCTACATAATCTAACAAATCCATTCCCTTTTCTTCATCTTTACCCCCAGTCAGCTTGAACTCTTGTCCCAGCCACTATCAACTCTTGCTGAGATGACTGTAAAACCATCTTCTGATACATTCTTCATAGAGGTGTCATAAAGTGATAATCCAATTTTATCACTTTTCAAGGGCAGTTCTTTGATGATTTTTGAGTAAAATTTTTGTTCCTAAAAAAATATTATTTATTATTTACTTTGGTTTCAAGCAGTTTTTGGTTAATTAAATTTATTATCAAAACTCTGAACTTCTCAGAACTTTTACATTTAGCTTCCATGTATTCCATTTTATTTATAAATCTGAGAACTGTGAATCACATTTAATAATCTAACGCTTATTGTTCTTCGTAGGGTTAATTACTTAAATATCTTTTAATATTCTAAATTACACTAATGCATTTAATACATTTGGTCTCCTGCTTAAGTATTTTAATAATGCTTTAGCGAACAAGCCTTACATATAATTTATTAATTCTCATAAATCTAATAAATTATAGTTGCAAATATAATTTTCCATGGCTTATTTTAAATGTCACAAATATATTTATAAATTTAGTTTAGTTTTGACTTACAAGTCACAAATTATACATTTTAAGTTGGGATCCAAAGACCGATCTATCATTCTAATTTTGCACACTTTCATACATTATAAATGCAAGCAACTTCTGCTCAACATCAGTAATCAAGTCTTTAAAAATCAAATGTCTTATGTAAAAAACAACAACCAGGAACTCATTTCTGTTTATTTTAGGTGGATACAAGTACAATATATGTCTATCAATGCAAAACTACCAGTGATAATCAATTTAAAATGCAAATACAATTAAGGAAAATGCCTACATACGAGTAACAAATTATCCAACTAATAATGGTTAAAACAATTCTTTTTCATCTCTAAACAGTTGATGTGGTTGCTATAAACGTGTGCTGTGCATTCAGTAACATTTATGTAGTTTACATGTCTTCCCTAAAACATTACATTTGCAATATGGCTTGACAGACAACCTGACAAAAAGTAAATGTTCAAAAAATTACACACAAAAAAATTCACAATAACAAACTGGATGATTTTGTAGAGGGAATGTCCCTCACTGAGTGACTGCAGACTGAAGCAATTGAAGAAAAGTTGGAAAGGGAGGAGGGAGAATCACTGAAGTGGTCATAGTCATAGTTGTGAAACACATGGTGAAGAAGAGTTGGCAATTTCAGAAAAGTTGTGAGATTCAGAATTACAGATAGCAGTAATAATTAAAAAATTGATCAGTGTAATTAAACAGCTTAACAGAAAAAGTAATAGATAGAGAAAAAGCATTTGACAAAATTTTATACCAATTCCTGTCAAAACCTTGGCCAAATTCACATAACCAGTATGTAGGTTCAACCATTAAGTGTAGAAGGCTTTACATAGCAGAACATTAAGAGGAATTAAATAACTTTCTCATAAAGAAGTATAGTATCTTTTTTAGAGTTTGAATAATGTTTCTCAACCCTGCTGCTCAAAAGTAACACATGGAGGATTATTAAAAACATACACGTTGATCCTCCCTCCGGAACAAAATAAAACAGAATCTCTGAGAGAAATTCATTTGGTGGATTCCCTCAATTAGAGTTCATCTAATGTTTTCTCATGATTATTCTAATGAATTCCTTTAATTTTATGTTGGCATCCATTTTGAATATAGGCTTAACTTTCTCATAGTGGAATTAGGGTTTAGTTACCCTTAACACAGTGTTTCCTCTGAGTTTCTCCTCCCAGTTCATCAATGTGCTTGACCCAGATATCTGCCTTACTCAACCACCTGTGGGTGACCACCTCCCTTTGGGACATGTAGATACAACCTACTTGATTCACCCCACTGGGCTCTGTGTCCTGCATGGACTATACAGATATGCTGCATGGACTACACAGGTATGCTCTCAGTCACAGAGTGCCCCTGTGGAATGAGTGCTTGCTTGCTGTATGCCCACCAATTAGACTTCCTGGAGGGAAACCCAGTAATACCCTAGATAATGCCCTAGACCTCAGTAAAGGCTTCAGCCCACAGGTCCTTTGCTCTGTCTCTTGCTTCCCACCCATTGATTGAGTACCTGTCCTGGACAACTCCCCACTTTCAGCTGGTCCTCCAAGGCGTGCTGCCCTCTTCTGTCTGAATCTGCAAACAATAAATTGCTTCTGTTATTTTATGCATCTAGATGCCTCCTCCATGCCTCATCTGAACTGATCTGGTCAGGGCTCTCCTAGAGAATGGCTATCTTGACAGGAACAAACTGGACACAGGTCAGACAAGAGCCACAAAGAATCTGCCTGTATAAAAAAGTACCCCATAAAAGGCACATTGTAAATATCCATGAGCACATCTCCTGAAACCCTGTCAGGCTGAGACTAGAGTTTATTATAGCCACTCTACAGAGAGAGATTTCAAAACCAAACTAGAGAGAAATCACCACAATCATATTCGGGCTATTCATATTTGGCAGGAATATCAAAATTTCCCTTTCATCAAATTAGGCATCAAACAATATGATGTATCCTATTAATAGTAATAACTTTAATTAGTTGATAGAGGTAGCATTTGTCAGGGCCCTCTGCTATAATGTTATCCTTTTTGTTTTGTAATTAGTAAATATTTGGTGGGCAGGTATATTTTGACTGCAATTATCTAATATCTCATGGAACTTTCAATTTATCCATTTATGTATGTTTATCTTTACAGACTTGTGGATTTCTATTTCATTCAATGGGTTATAATCTATTACTATCATTACTTATCTTGATGCTCAGATTTTTTTCACATCTGGCCAGTGAAAATCCCTATTGGCTTTCCTGCTTCTGTTTTTTTGTTTGTTTTTTTGCTTGTTGTTGTAGTTGTTGTTTCTTTTCTTTTAGGTATCTCATTATTCTTTCTGGCAAAACAAAATGATCCAGTCTCCTCACTTTGTATTCACCTTCCCTCAGTTGTGAAATCCACTACATCTAAGTATGTAAACATATTGACATTACCACCAATATTTCCAGTTCTGATTCAACATCACTAGGTTCACTGTATTCATTCTAGTTTTCTCTCTTTCCACCTTTGTGATTCACTTAACTGACGTAAGAACCCTTGCTACCATTATACCATTATCCTTCATGTATTAACTTATTTGACCCATCCTGCTGTATGTAACCAATATAGTTTTGTAGATGACACCTGCAATTCAACCATGGTTCACACACCCTGACCACCTCTTTCATGTTTCCACACCCAAACTTCCACTTCTGTACTCCCCACCACAGGGATGTTCTCTTTTCACTATATGAGCTGGAACACCCCGTGAACTGGGTCAACCTTGCAAGCAGACTCACTCAGCTTGGACTCTTATGTCTGCTGGAGCTCTCCGTCCCTTCCCTTCATGCGGGTACCCTTCTACCTTTCTCAGCTGCACATAAGAGTTTTTGGACTGAACTATTTCAGAAGGGAAGAGAACGAAAAGATAAAGAGAAATTGATAAAACATTTTTTTTAATATTTAATATAATTCTGAGTTTTCAGATGAATGACAAGTGGCAAGAGCCAGCTGCAAGAAGAGAGTAGTTACTGGTTTTAACCAACGCTAGTCTGACATATATAAAAATTAGTTATTCACTCTTCATTTCAGTTTGATTGTACAAGTGTTGACAGTTTTGTTTTCTGCTTAATAATTATTATTATTATTATTTTATATTGATGACTATTCCATTGGTTAATTTTATGTGCTATTTATTCCAATGGGAACTCCTGGTGTCCAGAATGGAGGGTAAAAATCTTGATCTGTTAATTGTTAATGGAATGGATGCATAACTTTAAGTCATCAATGTTAATCACAGTATTACAGGATCACAAAAAGAAATATAATTTAGTAGTGACATGAGAGGAAAAGATGGATCATACAAAAATGAATCTCATATTTAAGCATACAAGGGTACTTCAACAAATTCATGGAAAAATAGAATTAAAAGATAATATGAATCTTTCCATGAACTTTTTGCAATACTCTCTTATATTGGCAAATAGTAAAGAGATAGCCTGTAGAAGTACTTATAGGACCAAGACATGTGAGCTGGGGAGGGGAGAAGGAAGGAGGGAGGGAAGGAGAGGAGAGATAAATATATAAACAGAGATAAAGACAGAGAGACAAAAAGAGAGACTCACTAATTGCAGTCTTTTATCTCAATGCAGTTTAAGAATGATTGGTAGTCAATACCAGCCAGAATAGGAAAGTTAGGAAAGTAACACTATTTAAAATATCTTTTAAAAATATCATATTTTCCATGAATCTAGTTTTTTCTTGTTTTTATGATCCAAGTCAGCCGTGAAGTCATGTTACATTTCATATTTAAGGAGCACTAGTGAATTTACTCCTCATTTTTCTGGTGAATTGAGTTTGCACAGGAGTAGAAGTCATTTTTCAACTCTTCTGAAATCATGAGTACTTTTTGTTTGCTTGTCAGTCTAACCAAGGGAAGCATTGGTTGAACGGTGTTTTTTTGTTTGTGTGTCTGTTTCCAAAGCTCATTTTGATATTATAAATACTTACAATATAAACACGACCTATTAAACAACTGCATCATTTGAATTTGAAAGAATTCTAAATTATTTTTATATGCTTGAGACAGGTGGGAGTTTTTTTTGGTTGGTGAGTTTTATGTTTGATTCCTTTTTATTTTCCAGAATGGAGTAAGCTATATCTATTCTATAAAAGTTATGTTCCTCTCTAACTGAAAATGTAATCCAAGTTTTAAACTAAAAAGTATAGATGGAGGTTTGTTGGATTTATTTATTTATTTATTTTTTAATTGGCACAGTGCTCATGGAATTGATTTAATGCCTGTTTTTTTTTAAATTTTATCAAAACAATCACTGTTTTAAATAGCACTATACTTCACCTAACTGCAACTCCATAAGGTGTGACTAAATAAAAAGAATATTAAAAGTAATTGAATAATACTGGGTCTACTTCTAACAGAAAGCACAATTTGTTAAAATAATCACTTGGATAAAAGTCAGATTAGTGTATGTCAGGCTTAGGCATGATATTACATAGCCATAATTTAGAACACGTAACTATGGACATTAATTTCCTTGTGTGAGAAATTAAGTAGCTGAAATGAGGTATTTTCAAGATTCCATCAACTACAAAATGTTTCGATTCCCTTTCTATACTTCAAATGTATTTTCTTTCCCTCCATCTAATTTCATTAATTCAAGCTTCTTCAATTCATGATATAAAGACTCCTCTATTTTTCTAAATACTATTTATTAAGGTTAATTTTGGCTATTGTTGTTTTTCTTTTGTAGTGCTAATAAAAATGAAGTGCACTATCCTATATTATTTAATGTATCATTGCCCAAATAATTCTACGTAATCAATCAACTACCAAATTCACTAGCTGTAAATGGTAGTCATTTCTTTTCCTTCATGCATTTACATGTCAGTTGGTGATTGGTTGTTGAAGATCAGAATGGCTAAGATTGTCTCCCAGCTGGAGGTCATATTTAGCAGAGGCAGACTAGTGGGGCAGGTGCTATTCATAGCAACAGCAGAAATGAAAGAGATAAAGCCCCCTCCACGCAAGCACATCTTATGACTTTGTTGCATGAAAAATGCTACTATCCCATTAGCCAAAGCAAGACATGCTGGGCCCAAATTTGAGTGGTAGGAAAACACACCTCATCTTTACAGGTAGAAACTATGAAGTCTCATTCTTCAGGGCATGAATACAGAAAAGGGTAAAAAATGGGCTGATAATTCAAGCTGCCATGTTTTCCATGAATTTTGATATTGCTTATATTATTTTTAAGTTTTAACCTACTCAAAATTGAGGCAATTTCTTTTTGTTTATACATTTCTATCCCCGTCTACCCCCGAAGCCACTTGTGGTCAAAGCCCCCTCTCGTCCTAGAATAAGTAAAACTCCATATTGCTAGCAATTGACAGTTTTTACTCAGTTTGTAAATGATGTCTGGAAATAACACATATTTTCCTTAGTGCAGTTGATATTGAATAGTTTGTAGTTAAACTGATCTCTTGTTCCATGTATAGATCATGCAAGGGTAGTCTTTCTGGTGATACTTCTGCTGATATATTTGCTATAGTGTTTTATTATAGAAGGATAATTACAGTTCTAGGCATGATACCAAGCAAAGAGTGCCTTTTTTGTCCAAAAATAATTAGCCACTCAACTCTTCTACTAATAAGCAACCAAAAAAATCATTTTAATTGTCAGTAACTAGATATTCATAAATAATCTCAGATGTATTTTGAAGAAATCACATCATAACCATTAAAAGTGTAATTTTACCTATCAGAAACACTAGCTATTATCTAACTTTGAAAAGTAGTTAAAGCTTTTTTATTTTTTTATTGGTTAAAAAATATAAATTTAAATTTTATTTATTTATTTATTTGTTTGTCTTCTTATTGATTCATTGATTCATCCATTTATTTATTTATTATTGGTTACAAATATTCATGAGATACAGATCTGATTGTCACCCCTCATACCCAAGATGTGAAAGCCAGATTCATACTGGAAGCATGCCCACTACCACAGATTGTGTTTGCACCACATGTTCCCAACCCGATTATTCCCAACTTCCCTCCCCTTTTCCCTCCTCCCCACACTCCACTTTATATCACAAGGTATGTTCTCTCCCTCTGCAAGTCCAATGTGCCACTGTTTTCTTTCTTTCCTTCCTTCTTTCTCTCTTAGCTCCCAGTTTTGAGTGAGTACATGTGGTATTTATCTCTCTGTGCTTTGCTTATTTTATTCAACATATGTTTCTCCAGGCTCATTCATGTTGTTGCAAATGGGAGAATTTCATTCTTTTTTATGGCAGAGTAGTATTCCATAGTGTATATATACCACAGTTTCCTTATCCAATTATCCATCAATGGAAATTTAGGTTGTTTCCATGTCTTGGCTATTGTGAACAGAGCTGCGATGAACATGTGAGTTCAGGTATCCCTTTGACATGATGACTTCCATTCCTCTGTGTATGTACCCAGAAGTGGGATTGCAGGATCATATGGAAGATCTATCTGTAGTTCTTTGAGAAACCTCTGCACTGTTTTCCATAGTGGTTGTATAATTTACAGTCCCACCAACAGTGCAGGAGCATTCCCTTCTCTCCACACCCTAGTCAGCATTTGTTATTCACTGTCCTTTGGATTATAGCCAGTCTAACAGTGGTGAGGTGATATGTCAATGTAGTTTTAATTTGCATTTCCCTGATGACTACTGATGTTGAGTATTTGTTCATGTACCTGTTGGCCATTTGTATGTTTCCTTTGAAAAATGTCTATTCAGTTCCTTTGCCCATTTTTTTAATTGGGTTATTTGTTTTTTACTGTGTAATTGCTTGATTTCCTCGTATATTATGGATATTGATCCCTTGTCAGATGCATAGTTAGCAAAATTCTTTCTCATTCTGTAGGTTGTCGTTTCACTCTGATGACTGTTTCCTTTGATATACAGAAAGTTTTTAGGTTGATATAGTTCCATTTGTTTATTTTTTCTTTCGTTACTTTTGCATGGGGGCTCATGTTCATAAAGGCTGTGTCCAGACCTAGTTCCTGCAGAGTTTCACCTATATTTACACTTAGTAATTTACAGTTTCAGGTCATGTATATATACTTAAGTCTTTAATCCATTTTGAGTTGATTTTAGTATATGGTGAGAGGTGCATATCTAGTTTCATTTTTCTGCATATGGATATCCAGTTTTCTCTTGCCTGATTGCTCTGGCTAGTACCTTCAGTACTCTGATAAATAGAAGTGGTGAAAGTGGGCATCCTTGTCTTGTTCTTATTCTTAAGGGAAGGGCCCTCAGTTTTTC
>NW_007744329.1:0-862 GCF_000696425.1 Galeopterus variegatus
TTTTTTGTTGCTCTTGGAAATGCAAATAGTACTCTGGTATCACAGCGGACACTTCTCAGGGCCGCGCTGTCTCCTGGCACAGCCGCTCCAGACCCGTCGCCATCTTAGAATTCAGAAGAGATAATTTCTGACCTTGAAGATGGGATTGTAGTTGGGTACACGGGCAATAAAGTTGTCCACACACTTGGCCAAGATCACAGAAGAGACAAAACAGAATATACCTTGATAGACGCATGCACACCTCACTGATGTCAAGGTACTGACTCCATCCTGGGTAGCTTTCCTTGCTGCAGTAACTGCCTAGCACCAATAACATAGAGACTGTGCTGTCTCAGAAGTAAACTTCAACGTTCTTCTCCGTGGGGCCGCGACTCTGCAAACCATGTTTTACATTTCTGTCCATATAAATTTTGCAAAACTTTATTAGATTTTTTCTTATATATACTATATTTTTGTTGATATTATAAATGGCATATTTTAAAATTTATGTTTCCTAATTTTTTCTTGCTTTGGACAGAAATGAAATACACTTTTTATGTATTAATCTTATATCCAACTACTTTGACTCAATTCTAATAATTTGTGCATAATATTAGGGTTACTAATAGATAATCATATATTTTCACATAATGACAAATTAATTTATTTGAAATATTTATAGTTTTACTTTTTTCTTTCTCTTAATTAAACATAATTGATTATATATATTTGTATAATACAGATTTGAATATTAATACATGTGTACAAAATGTGGTGATCAAATCAGGATAACTAGTACATACATGTTTATAAATCATAATCGATCTTTGTTACTCAAATAATTTCTCACTAACTCCTCTCCTGCTCTCCCTTTCCCACCTCT
>NW_007744329.1:1280-10397 GCF_000696425.1 Galeopterus variegatus
GATTTGAATATTAATACATGTGTACAAAATGTGGTGATCAAATCAGGATAATTAGTACATACATGTTTATAAATCATAATTGATCTTTGTTACTCAAATAATTTCTCACTAACTCCTCTCCTGCTCTCCCTTTCCCACCTCTAATAATGACAGTTCTATTTTTTTGAAAGTTCAGTGTATTATTGTGACTCTTTCTTTCTTTCTTTCTTTTTTTTTTTTTCCCACTTATGAGTGAGGACATGTGGTATTTCTCTTTCTCTGCCTGGCTTATTTCACTTGACACAATTTTCTGTAAGTTCATCTGTGTTGCTGCAAATGGCAGAATTTCATTCTCTTTTATGTCAGAGTACTATTCCATTGAGTATATATACCACATTTTTCTTGTCCAGTCATCTGTCAATGGACATTTATGTTGGTTCCAACTCTTGGCTATTGTAAATACAGCTGTAATAAACATGAGAGCACAGTTATCCCTTTGATATGATGATTTCCTTTCCTTTGGTTATATACCCAGCAGTGGGATTGCTGGATTATTTGGCAGTTCAATCTGTAGCTGTCTGAGAAACCTCCATACTGTTTTCCGTAACGGCTTCACGAATTTACAGTGCCACCTGCAGTGTAGGAGGGTTCCCCTTTCTCCACAGTCTTGTCAGTATTTGTTATTCTCACTCTTTTTGATAATAGACAGAAATCAACCCACATACTTACAGCCAACTGATCTTTGACAAAGGCAACAGGAACATACATTGGGAAAAAGTTTCTTCAATAAATGATGCTGGGAAAACTAGACATCCATATGTAGAAGAATGAAACTAGATCCACACCTCTTGCCATATTNAGGAGGGTTCCCCTTTCTCCACAGTCTTGTCAGTATTTGTTATTCTCACTCTTTTTGATAATAGACAGAAATCAACCCACATACTTACAGCCAACTGATCTTTGACAAAGGCAACAGGAACATACATTGGGAAAAAGTTTCTTCAATAAATGATGCTGGGAAAACTAGACATCCATATGTAGAAGAATGAAACTAGATCTGTACCTCTTGCCATATTCAAAAATCAACTCAAAGTGGATTAAGACCTGAAACTATAAAACTCCTAAAAGAAAGCATAGGGTAAACACTTCAGGATGTAGGACTGGGCAAAGACTTTACGAATAAGACCCCACAAGCAAGAAAATAAAAAATAAACAAATGGAACTAATATCCATAATATACAAAGAACTCAAAGCACTCAACAGTAAGAAAAAAAGTAACCCAATTAAAAAATGGGCAAAGAAACTGAATAGATATTTCTCAAAGGAAGATCTACAAATGGCCAACAGACACATAAAAAATGCTCAACATCACTCAGCATCAAAGAAATGAAAATCAATACCACTTTGAGATATCATCTTGCCCCAGTTAGAAATATTTATAGTTTTATGTATTTATTTTTATATTCTGTGTTGGCCTTGATCTCTGAAACACTGTTAAATAGAAGCAGTAATATAAGCGTTCTTAATTTGTCTCTGACTTTGCTTCTACTGTTTTACCGTTAAGTATAATCAATTTGTTGTCAGTTTTTGATTAATTACTTTTATAAGATTGAATGAGTTTCCTTTCATTTCTAGTTTCCTGTGATTAAAAAAAAAAATAAGACTGAATTTTAGACCATTTAAAAATCATTTTTCAATTTTAATTTGTCAATATGGTGAATGATATTTATACATTTTCAAAATTTAAATGTTGTAGTATTTTTTAAATGCCTACATTACTTCCCTGATTAATCTCAATGTAATTCTAGCAATTTAATAAATTAATTAATTAATTGAACCAGATTTTGGCTTTTTTGATATTCCTTATTGTGTTTTAAGTTTCATTTTAATTTTGGCCTCTATTTTAAAAAAAATGTTTTATTTTCTTTTAAACAAAGCTTTATTTATACATATTTATGGGGTACAGAGTTGACTATCAGTATTTGTATACAGGATGTGATGACCAAATCCATATTATTAGCATGTTCATCACTACAAATCATAATTACTTTTTGTGTCCCTTACCCAATTACTTATTAACCCCATCCCCGCCTTCCCACCTCTAGTAACTATAGGTCTGTTCTCTCTTTCTGAAAGTTCAACATTTTTTTATGGTCTTTCTTTCTTTGTTTTTAGCTCCCACTTATGAGAGAGGACATGTGGTATTTCTCTTTCTGTGTCTGGCTTATTTCACTTAGCATAATTTTCTCCAAGCTCATCCATATTGCTGCAAATTGGCTTCTATCTTTATTCCTTCCTTCCTTCAAGTTTCTTTTTGTTTATTTTGTCATTCTTTATATAACCTCTTGAGATGGATACAGATAATTAATTTTTATCCTTTCTTTTTTTGTAGTATGAACTTTTAAGACAAGAAATTTCCCCTCATGTCTTCATAGGTAACATTTATGTTATTGCTCAGGTCTCATATTTCCTAATATTCATTATTATTTCTTCTTTCATTTATGAGGTGCTTTGAGTTTTTTCCCCAAACATAAAATGTTTTTCTCATATTGTTTTATTCTTAATTAATAGCATTATCCAATTTGTTAATTGTGTTGATTAAATCTTCATTTTACATACTCATATTTTTTTCTTGTTCTACTAATTATGAGAAAAGACATGAAAAATCTTTCATTCTGTTGTTGGATCTGGCTATTTCACCCTGTAGTTTTACACACACACACACACACACACACACACACACACACACACACACACACACACTGATACAAGAAATATTTGGTCTTGTCTCCTGTTCCTGACACAGAGCTCCTAAAACGCTTGGAATTTCCTGAGTGATAGGAGTGTCTTTTTTATTATTTTTAATTGACATAATAATTTTACATATTTATGGGGAATAATGTGATACTTGGATACATATATACAATGTGTAATGATGAAATCAGGGTAATTAGCACATCCTTAATTTCAAAGATTAGTCATTTCTTTGTGTTGGGAATATTCAGAATCCTTTTTTTTAGATATTGAAATTATACAGAAATTATTGTCAATTATAGTCACCCTACCATGCTATAAAACACTAGAGCTTATTCCTTCTATCTAGCTGTAATTTTGTATTTGTTGCCCAACCTCTCTCTATGCCCAAGTCCCAGCCCCCACCACCCTTTCCAGCCTCTACTAACCATTATTCCACTCTCTACTTCTACAAGATCAACTTTTTAGCTTCCACATATGAGTGAGAACATGCAGCATTTATCTTTTCATGCCTGGCTTATTTCATTTAACATAATACCCTTCAGGCTCATCTTTGTTGCCTTGAATGATGGGATTTTATTCTTTTTTATGGCCAAGTAGTATTCTAGTGTGTAAATATGCCACATTTTCTTCATCCATTCATCTGTTGACAAGCACCTAGGCTGATTCCATATCTTGGCTACTGTGATCAGTGTTGCAGTAAACTCTGGAGTAAAGATATCTCTTCAACACACTGATTTCATTTCTTTTAGATATATACTCACTAGTGGGATTGCTGGATCATGCGGTAGTTCTATTTTTAGTTTTTTGAGTAAACTGCATAATGTTTTTCTTAATGGCTGTACTAATTTACATTCCCCCTCAACTATGTATAAGAGTACCCTTTTCTCTGCAAACTCATCAACATTTGTTATTTATTTTCTTTTTTATATTAGTCATTCTAACTGGGGTGAGGTGATTATTCTTATATACTTAAAATCCAGGATATAATATCAACATACAAAAATCAGTAGCACTTCTATACACCATCAACAAACTAGTTGAAAAGGAAATTAAGAAAACAATCCCATTCAAATTAGCTACAAAAATAACCTAGCAATAAATTTAACCAAGGAGGTGAAAGATCTCTACAATGAAAACTATACAGCGCTGACAATGTTATAATCTTTTCCCTTATGATTGCTTTGGCTATTTGGGCTCTTTTGTGGTTCATTTGAATTTTAGGATTGTTTTTCTATTTCTGTGAAAAATGTTATTTGTAGTTTAATAGAGACTGTATTGATTCCATAGATGGCTTTTTGAGTAGTTTGGTTGTTTTGACAGTGTTGATTCTTCCAATCCATAAACGTGGGATGTCTTTCCATTATTTTGAGTCCTCTTTAATTTCTTTTGTCAGTGTTACATAGTTTTCATTGTAGACATCTTTCAACTCCTTGGTTAAATTTATTTCTAGGTTATTTTTGTAGCTAATTTGAATGGGATTGTTTTCTTAATTTCCTTTTCAACTAGTTTGTTGATGGTGTATAAAAGTGCTATTGATTTTTGTATGTTGATATTATATCCTGGAACATTACTGAATTTATTTATCAGGTCTAAGTTTTTTGGTGGAGTGTTTAGGTTTCTCTCTATATAAAATCATGTTATATACAAACAGGGACAGTTTGGTCTTCTCCTTTCCAATTTGGATGCCCTTTATTTCATTTGCTTGCCTAATTTTTCTGGCTAACTTTCAGTACTATATTGAATAAGAATGGTAAAAGTGGGTATCCTTGTCTTGTTCCAGTTCTTAGGAAAAAAGCTTCAGCTTTTCACCATTCAGTATACTGTTGGCTGTGGGTTTGTCATACATGATCTATATTGTGCTGAGATGTTTCCCTTCCCTACCTAATTTGTTGAGAGTTTTAAGTGTAAAGCAATGTTAAATTTTATCAAATGCTTTTTTTGCATCTATTGAGAATATCATATAATTTTTGCCCGTAGGAATGTCTTTTGTTATTCATAGTGAGCCCCTTTCAATCACACCTAAGGTTATGCTAATGAGGTGCTTAGGGTGGGAACTCTATATAGCCTTAGAATAGGGCTGGTCACCAGAAAGATCAAGTGATTACAAAGTTTGACATTTCAGCCCCATTCACTGATCTCCAGCGAGGGTAAGGGAGGCTGGAGATTAAGCTCTGTTATAATGGCTGTTATCAGAACAAAACATGCTAAGTGCTGGTGAGTATGTGGAGAAAAGAGAACCCTTGCACACTCTTAATAAGAATATAAATTAGTACAGCAATTATGAAAAACAGTATGGAGGTTCCTCAAAAAATTAAAAATAGAACTACTTTATGATCTATAAAAACTGTTGAGCAAGGAGATTCAGGGAACTTCCAGGTTGGTGAACAAGTGGAGGTGCTGGGAGGGTGGTGCACCTGGTGAGGATGGAAGCTCCATGCCCTTTCCCCCATACCTTTCTCTGTGCATCTCTTCCATTTGGCTGTTCCTGAGGTGTTCCTTTATAATCAACTGGTAATAGTAAGTAAAGTGCTTATATATTAGTATTAACAATATTTGGAAGAACAAATACCGAAATAATGTTTATATCTGGATGTTAGTGTTTCTATGCTTTTTTCCCGTTTTTCTTATTTTTGAATTTTCCTATAGTAAATATGTATTATGTTTGTAATTCTTTGTATGAAGAATGTCTTCTTTTTTGTTATATTGTATAAATAATGTGTGAACAAATAATAAATGGGTTTCTGATTTGTCACTGGAATCTTGTTTTTCTATACTTGAACTGATTTTGTTGCTATTATTAGATCTTTTTTTCTCCAAGTACATTATCCCCATTAGTACTTGGGTTAGGACTTATTTTGCAAGGTACATTACATTTTAAATTCATTGGGGACTTTTGAATCAAGGACCCCAAGGACTTTTTTATTCAGTTGTTTTCTTCATACTTGTTGCAGATGGAGAAAATAAACAGTCTTAAGTGTAAAACCTGTTTGTCCAGAGAAAATCAGAACATCCACTTTTGCAGAGCCAGAGAACATCCACTTTTGCAGAGCCAGAGTCTTCTTAACTCCTCCTTGTTCTTTGGACTTTATCTTCCTTTCAGTTACCCAGAGTGTAAAGAAATATTTCCTATTTTAAATTAGAATGGAATTTCTTATACATTCATGAGCAATGTGTATATTTATGCTGCATATATGTTCCTAAGAGTAAGGGGCTAAAAATGCACTTAGGTGCTCTTACTAGTATGTTTTTGTTCAGCTGTGAGTCTCACTCAGGTCATTTGATGTATTTGATGTACAACTTCCAGGTGAAACAATGAAGAATGTCAAAGGTAAATATTGGGATGTGTTCAAGTCAGGCACTTTTTCATTATAATTTATAGAGAAGACATTTGTGATTATGTTTCATTCTAGTAAAGCAAATGAATAGTTTCAATATTTCTTCATTTTTGATATTTTATTAAGAGAATTAGTAACTTCTGAGATTCTTTAAAGAGATCCTGAACCTTTATCAGATTTAAAATGTGGGCAGGATGCATTTTATGCATCATTAAGTTGGTGTAATCACAGGTTCAATGATTTAATTAATACACAGAAATTTTTTTCTCTCTTTCCCCATTTCTCCTTCAGTCTTACGTCACTTTATCTCATTTCTTTATCAAGTATCCATCTGTCTACCCAGATCCCACTATCTCACTTATCATTGGTAAACATTTAGGGATTTTTTAAATCCCCCTCACTTTCAGTACCAGTACTACCTACTTGTAAACTATTTGCATCATAATCTCAGACAAATGTCCCTTTTTCTATCATGATGTCTGTAACCTGGCAATGTACTGTGGGCACTCTGTACTTGATGGGAACTGATATTACCCATCTCACCAAGGCAAAAAAGAGCTTCATTTTCTCAGTCCCAGGGAACATACACTTCATAGATATTTGTGGGATATTTTAAAAAAGAGTGGAAGCCATATAGGAAAAAAACTAATTAGAAGTATCACCCCATAATAGTATTTTTATTTTATTTTACTTTTTAATACAGGGGAAAATGAGAGAATATGTTTATGCTGAGGTAATTGGTCAAGAAAATTAGAAGAAATTGTTAATGGTGAGAAAGAGGGACAGAGAGATGCTTCTTGTAGAGCTAAGTGCCTTCTTGAGATAATCAGAGATTGGCTTCAGAAAATAAGAAAAATAACATCAAATATATGTATAATGCTTATTATGTACTAACTACTATCATAAGGATGCTACATGGTTTATCTTATTTAAACCTCACATAACCCTATGATTTTGTACTCCTGTTTACCCTCTTTTACAAATTAGGAAACTGAGCACACACAGAGATTAAATGATTTCCCCAAGGTTGTTCAGCTAGTAGATGACAGAGTTATGATTTGATCCTGGACAAACTACTCCAAGGTCCTCACTTAACCCCTGTGCATTACTGAAACATGTAGTACACTTCTGGGTAATAAAAGAGGAAAGACAAAGTATGTCTTGATATCCCTCAGCTATTTATAATTTTTACCCAGTTTTTCAAATTAGGTTAAATTAATCATGCATCTAAGCCCTCTCTGCTGAGGGCAGAGATGAAAACAAGGGAATAATGGAGAAATTTAGAGAAACTTAGGAGCAAGAGCCATTGAATAACTGTTTTCTGGGAGAAATCTAACTTGACCTTTAAATAATGCCTAGGTCACTAGAGGAGGTATCTGGAGAGTCTAGGTAAGATATATTAACTATTTTCCATATATTGCATTTTATCAGGTACCACCACCTAAAGTAAAGGAATTTTAGGATTTAGCTATTGAATAAAAAGTTTTAGGAGAATAAAGACACTATGACCTGAGAAAATGCAGCTCAAGAGTGGTCAACTCCTGACCCAGTTGGGAAAATCTCAACCAAAGAGTAGACTTAAAATGAATTGAAAATATTACTGTGAATTGGCAGATCCTTGAACATTTTAAACAATTTCTGTAGTAGAATTCCTTAGAGAAACTTTACATAAGCTTGGCTTCTCTGTGGTACTTTTTAGTGGAGTTGAGGACATACGTCATCAAAACCAGATTATCAAAGAAATGCATGTGACTGGGTTTGCTTGGTACTTATAGACATTGTCTGATTCTGTCGTATTTTGACATTATTCCTCAGGTCCAATTTCTATGACTTTTATGGAAGATTGGGCAGTTGTATAAAGTCAGTGATGAAAAACCATACAGCAGTAACAACATTTATTATACTGGGATTGACAAATGACCCACAACTAAAGATTTTGGTTTTTATCTTTCTGTTTATCACATATATATTAAGTGTAATTGGGAATCTAACCATAATTTCTCTCATCTTGATGGATTCTCATTTAAAAACAGCTATGTATTTTTTTCTTCAAAATTTCTCCTTCTTAGAAATCTCACTCACAACTACCTGTGTACCCCTATACCTATATATTATATCAACTGGGGATAAAAGCATCACCATTAAAGCCTGCTTCAGCCAAATATTTTTTGCTGTCCTCTTTGGAGCTACAGAATTTTTTCTCTTGGCTGTGATGTCCTATGACCGCTATGTGGCCATCTGCAAACTGCTGCATTACCTGACCATCATGAACAGCAGAGTCTGCAGGAATCTTGTCCTCTGTTGTTGGGTCTCTGGATTATTGATTATCCTTCCCCCTCTTGGATTGAGCCTCCATCTGGAATTTTGTGACTCTGTTATTGACCATTTTTACTGCGATGCTTCCCCAATACTAAAGAATTCCTGTTCAGATACATGGTTCATAGAGCAGCTAGTTATATTCTGTGCTGTGTTGACTTTCATAATGACTCTTGTTTGTGTAGTTTTGTCCTACATATACATTATTAAGATGATTCTAAGATTACCCTCTGCCCAGCAAAGAAAAAAAGCCTTTTCCACCTGTTCTTCCCACATGATTGTGGTTTCCATCACCTATGGCAGCTGCATCTTTATATATATCAAACCTTCAGCAAAGGATGAAGTGAGCATTAATAAGGCAGTTTTTCTGCTCACTATATCTGTTGCCCCTTTGTTGAACCCCTTTATTTATACTCTGAGAAATAAACAAGTAAAGCAGTCTTTTCATGACACCCTCAAAAGACTTGCATTTCTTTCAAGAAAATATTAGATTACCTTTTTTTAAAATTATTTTTATTTTGTCAATATACAATGTAGTTTATTATTATGTCCCATCACCGAAACCTCCCTCCCTCCTCCCTCTCCCCCCTCCCACTCAAGTGTGTCCCCTCCATTTGCTTGTTGTAAGAACTTCAAAAAAAATGTGGTTGTTATATCTTCCTCCCCCCTGTTTTTTTTGTTGTTGTTTGTTTGTTTTTTTTTTGTGTGTGTGTGAGAGAGAGAGAGAGAG
>NW_007744329.1:11374-13025 GCF_000696425.1 Galeopterus variegatus
TATGTTGAGATACATTCTGTCTGTACCTAATTTATAAAGGGTCTTTGTCATGAATGAGTGTTGGATTTTATCAAATGCTTTTTCGGCATCAATAGAGATGATCATATGGTCCTTGTGTTTGATTTTATTAATATTAGATTACCTTAATGGGCATTCAAATTAAAAGAAAAAATAAGTCATCAGCATGTGGATGGATATTAAAGCCGTGGGAACTGTGCAGTCTCATAATGTTGAGGTCCAATAGGGAGAAATGCGAAGAAAGTCTAAGAAAAAACTGTGAGGGACCAAGTATTATGCAGATCAATATTTCTACTCTTCTGAAACTTCTCTGACTTCCCGATTTATAATTCAATCAATTCTTTTTAGTCTACTCAAATATGCACCGGTCATTAGTCTCCTGTGTTGAAAAATCTCTCTCTATCACTCTTTTCGTCCTTCAATAAAACCTGTTTGAAAGTGCTTTCGTTTTTCAAGCTCATAAGAACATCAATTTTTAGGAACTATAAAGCTACTTTTATCTTCAACTTAGCCTTGTCAGTGATGCCCTTACAATAAATGATACATGGATTTGCACAAAATTATAATATAATATTCTTCGCCCATTCTGATCTGAATTTATTAAAACATATGGCAAAAAATCATTAAGATAAACAAAAATGTAACTAGATAGTCTTCAAGGATAATTGATAGACTTCCTCTTCTAACTGTTCCAAAAACAACTAGGAAAGTCAGGCAGAACACAAGAATCATTGATTAAAAGTGCGAAATTGTAGCTGAAACAACAAGGACCAGAGGGGCCAAGATTGTGAAAAGGGTAGAAAGAACTATGGAGTAGTGAACTGATTGTATGTATCTGCTTTTGCCATTGAGGGTATTTTCAGATTTATGACTGTGGTAGATTAAAGATACTGGTAAACTTTTTGTTACTTCCCTGACCAAAAGATGTAAGTTCTTTCCTTTCCCCTTTAATCTTGGCTGGCCCTATGAGTTGATTTAGACCTTTAGAATGTGGTAGAAGTGAAGTTGTATGACTTCAGAGATTAGGTCATTGTAGTCTTGCAGCTTCCACCTTCTTTTTGAGAACACATACTCAGGGGATCCACGTGCCATGTGAGAAGTTTGAATAACCTGAGACTGCCACACAATGAGGAAGGCCAACCCAGTCTCACTGAGAGGCTGGGGAAGGAGGGAGGGAGAGAAAGAGAGAGAGAGAGAGGGCAAGAAAGGATGTCTGGTCATCTCCCATCCCATCCAGCTATCTTAGCAGACATGTGTATAAAGTAGCTGTCTTGGACAAACAGCTCAATTGAGCCTTCACATGATTCCAAATCCAGTCACCATTGATCACAACTAAATAAATGACCCAACGGAGAACCACCTAACTGACCCCTGCCTAATCCCAGCACCATGAGTGATAAAAATTGTTTCAAGCCACTAAAATTTGGGATGATATGCTACAGAGAAATAGATAACTAAAAAAAGAGTGCAGAAAAAACACTTGGCCTGAGCAGTGAGCAGCTAGGGAACCAGCAGAACTCTGGGTGGTCTTGCAGGCTGGAGAAAACATACTGGAAACTTGAGGGTCTGAATGAAAAATCGTCAAGCAGTAGAATTTTGATTTTTACCCTTTCTGTATATACATTTCAAAAAA
>NW_007744329.1:13954-14396 GCF_000696425.1 Galeopterus variegatus
ATGGATCAATGGCACAAAAACAAAACCCAATCAACCCATGTACTTACAGCCAACTCATCTTCAGTATAGCCACCAAGAACACATACTGGGAAAGGAAAGCCTCTTCAATTAATGGTGCAGGGAAGACTGGATATCCATATGTAGGAAAATGAAACTAGACCCATACCTCTCACCATGTTCCAAAATCAACTCAAAATGGATTAAAGACTGAAATATAAAACCTGAAATTATAAAATTCCCAGAAGAAAACATAGGGGAAACACTTTAGAAGGTAGGACCAGGCAAAGACTTTCTGAGTAAGACCCCAAAAACATAGGCAACAAAGGAAAAAATAAACAAATCGTATTATATAAAACTAAAAAGATTCTGCACATCAAAGGAAACAATCAACAGAGTGAAAACATAACCTACAGAATGGGAGAAAATATTTGCAAACTATACA
>NW_007744329.1:16287-16888 GCF_000696425.1 Galeopterus variegatus
ATAATTGATCATGTTTCAAGTGTAAAGAAAAAAATATACACTCTCTTTATATCCTACTAAATGCAACGGCTAAACAATTTTTAGATTCTATCTTCACTCCATCAGACTCTCTGTATAAAGTTGCAATTCTTTGTCCTGATTAGCTGAGCTTTCTTGCTCCCTCAGCAACTGGGGGAAAATGAGGAAAGAGGAGATATTTGGGCTTTACTGCTACAAATCTGTAAGGTCTACTGGGCTTTCCCTTAAAGTGTAGGTTTTTATGTGAACACAGTCCCATGATTAAACTTAATCACAAATCCTTTACCCATGGAATCCCATTAGATGTCTCCTAGAAAAATTCCCAAATTGAATATTGATCTTGGACAGCACACTTGTTTTACCTCTCAGAAACACAGTGTTCTATATTTCTTTATGGATAGGTCAGTTGTAGAGCAATTTAGATTAACATCCTCACAATGAAAGGGACATGATTGAAACTTTTATAGAACTGTTGGGTATAGGGGACAAAGTTGCATCCTACCCAGTCTCATGGAGGAAGAGGTATCTGGTGAAAGTTTGGCAGATTGTTCTAAGTAATGCGGAGAAAAGCCATGGAAGCATG
>NW_007744330.1:0-11541 GCF_000696425.1 Galeopterus variegatus
TTTTTTTTTGTCATTAATGAAAAAATACACCATAGACGGTTACCTGTACTGAGGAGAGTGGAAAGGACGGGGTTGGGGAGAAGGGTAAATAGGTCCGTTCATCAGAGCTTCGCAAGATTCCTATGTACAGCACCAGATCCTGTTAAATCCGCTCCCCTTGAGTCAGTACAGTTTATGAGAAATGAACACTTCAGAATTGCAGTATAAAATATGGCCATAAAAAAACTTCGGTCTTCCAGTCCTATGCAGGAAGGTGCACCATGCAAGGTGGGGTCTCACTGGCATGGCTCATGGCACTGGTAGCCCGGGGCACCCCTTCCCTGGCCCCTTCCCTGGGCCCCATCTCCAGAGCCAGTCACTTGCTTCCAGTGTGCACTGTCGTCACAGTGGTGGGCCTGGGTCTCCGCTCGGCTCCGACTCCTGAGACCCCCGATGAAGAGGACATGAAACTACAGGGCGTGGAAGGTGCCAGGCCTACAGGGGAACAGTGGACACGTAGTTCAGAGCTTCAGAGGCAGATGCTGGCTCCCCTTCCCACTGCAAGGGTGTCACGCAGGCTGGGTTTGTGGGGGCCAAGCTCTCACGCACTTGACTCTACATGCTTACCTACCCATAGGAAAACTTTACATTGTGTTCAAAATACTTTGTCCTTACACCCACTCTCCTCTCCTTTTTCCATTACAAATGTAACTACTTTGTATTTGAGAATGATATGGTTTAGTCACCATGATATGATCAGTTCCATTTACTGAGCACTTACTGTGTACTAGGCACTGGGCTAAGTGCTGAATACATACTGTCATTATAAGAATTGGTCATTTCTTATAAGGATTGTTCATTGTGCAGTATGTATTTTAAGAATGAAGACAGAATCTGATACCCCTTCTGACACCCTGCTTGATGTGTTGTCTGTACTCTGGACTAAGAAGCATTTTGTGACACAGAGCACATTGAAATAAGGATGTTCACCTGTTCCTGTGTGAACTCAGCAGCCCCTTGGCCTAGAAAACTCCTCATGGGCTACACTAAACTTTCCCCAGGTGGATATGTTGGTGACGAGAGGCCTTAACATGGGAGGCACCAGTGGCCATTTAGCTCCAGCGTGACCCCAGTGAACTTTGCACACTTGGACATAGGGAGACCCATGAAATAAATCCTTAAGATGGGCTTTGCTGTCAAAGCTATTGTATGACTCATCAAAGAAATGATCAGCTGTGGGGGTCCCTTTGAGCAGAAGGTGGAAAGGCTCTACGTTGGAATGTGAATGAGGGTCTACAGTGGCATGCAGCTGGGACAGGGGAAGCTTGTGGAGAGTTTTTGGGAAAATTTAAGGGCTGGACATTCCCGAATGAGATGGGATGATTCCAGAGGAAGGAAACCCTTTTCTGAGGGGAAGGATTGTGAGGCCTAGGGCAAAACCAAGCTGATAGCCTGCTCAGTGGTTAGGGAGACGAGAGCCAATCAAGGCAACTGCTCTGACATGGAGAGGAGCTGCCAGAATGGCCTAACATGAGATTAAGATAAATACAGACGGGGGAGCGGGACAGAGAAGTAAGAAGAGTGTAAGTGGGCCCTCAGTGATAAAATATTCCCTCTAGATATGAAGGATAATGAAATACGACTACTACGCACTGCATATAAATGAGCTCAGATCGTCATCACCCTCGTCAAAAAAACGTATATGAGAAGTCAGTGAGATCAGTCTGTCATGAGTCTCGGCCACCCCTTCCTCACACCTTAGAGCAACTGCTCAATAAGGAGCAAAGCAGAGGGGAAGGAGATGGATCAGAATGTGCCTGGGCCTTAATCCAGACAGTCATGGCTGTGTGGAACTTGAGCCACAGAGTTCTCATCTGTAAATGGAAATAATAATACCTAGGGTTGGCTGAGTATTAAATAATGATTACATTTTAAAATTATTTAAAAAAAAATAATGTCCTAGGGTTGTAGTGAGCATTAAATGAGATTAAGTACTGAAGGTGCCCGGCAAACAGTAGGTACTCAGCAAATGACCATTCCCTTCTCTCCACCCCAACTTGTCTTAAATGCCAGCTAAAGAATTCTGTTTTTGCTACATACGCACAATCTTTTTGGCTTGCCAAACTGAGGCTGCTTGAAACACTTGCATTTGAACTGTCCAGGCTGCTGCCAAGATGTAGTCTTCTCATATGTCTCACGACAGCTGTGGCATTGAATGCTTGCTGAAATTTAAGAAAGGAAAAAAGCAGACAAAATATTCCAGCTAATTAGAGAAGACTCCAACTGTGTCCTGTTATTTATCCTGGTACCCTAAGCATTTCAAACTTCTTAAAACTTTCTCATGATACTCTAGAAAGAAAAGCTGTATTGCCCCTTCTTCTAAAAGTATACTTATTTACTTAAACCCCCTCTGCATCAAAATATATTTTAGAGACTAAAATAGTTTTCTTCTGACATCATAAATATATAAAATAAATGCAAAACGATTCTCTCCATAATTTAAGAGAAGTGACTTTTAGAATAAAAGGCATATTATGATATTATAACACCTTAAAATGTGTTTTAAAATAGTTTTTATTTGCCTGTTACCAGTACTTTTGTCCTCAATAACAGCATTTCCTTTGAATAAAGTAGGTCAGTGGGATTAATTCTGTTTCTGTACAGTTTCTCACTGGTGTTCCATGGTGAAAGGCCAGCTCTTAATTACCCATGCTGATCAGAACACAGAGGTTAGGGGCCGGCCTGGTGGCGCACTGCGCTAGTGCGCCGCTTGGGAAGCGCGGCGGCGCTCCCGCCGAGGGGTCGGATCCCACAGACAGCCCGGTTCCCGCTCACTGGCTGAGCGAGGCACGGGGGCAACACTGAGGGTTGCGATCCCGTTGCCGGTCCTGGTCCAGTACGGGGGCGACACTGAGGGTTGCAATCCGTTGCCGGACACAGAAAAAGACAAAAAAAAAAAAAAGAACACAGAGGTTAGGGGCCGGCCTGGTGGCGCACTGCGCCAGAGCGCCGCTTGGGAAGCGCGGCGGCGCTCCCGCCGAGGGGTCGGATCCCACAGACAGCCCGGTTCCCGCTCACTGGCTGAGCGAGGCACGGGGGCAACACTGAGGGTTGCAATCCGTTGCCGGACACAGAAAAAGACAAAAAAAAAAAAAAGAACACAGAGGTTAGGCAATCAGAAGATGATCAAGAAACCTCTATGGTTTAAATCCATCAAATTTTTGCCAGAAAATATTAATAGGTTCAATTCAGATTTCCTGTTTTCTTCCACTTCCGTGTCACTTTAATAAAAGCCAACTGTTCAAAGTTCTAGCAAAGTGAAGAAAGACGAAGGGGATTATGTAGCTGGAGAAACAGCAACAGAGAAAGAACTCTTTGCTCTTACTCTGCACCATTGCTACTTTTGCATCACGGAGGGGAGGTGTTTAATCACACACTTGATCCCTCTTACACCATGATACACCCTCCAAATCTTAATCACTTTCCATTAAAATTAGTAAAATTGTTTGGGTGAGGTGCTGGGATTTTTGTCCAAACTCAGGTGACGGTAACCTTTAGAAATGAGAAATGTGCAGACTGCAGGTGAGTTTCATGAGTGTGGTTACATTCACAGGGAATTTAATAAAAATTCAGGACTTAAAAAAAATCCTTTTAAAAAAATTTAAAAAATATCAGGACTTACTCTCCATTTGCTTTTTGCGAAGTTCTTCCGGATCTGGGCGCTGACGGACTCGTGGATGTTTTTGTTGAGGGCTGTGTCACCAGCGATCCTGAAACAGGGGCAGAGATGCTGCTTCAGAAGGGTTTCTGGGGCTCTGACACCAGGCCCCAAACTGCTTGCCACCATCCTTCCACACTGATTAGGTCACCCTCTGGCTCTTCTCTGAGCCCACATGTCACCACCATGCCCCCAAGTCGTATCCCACCTTCTGTGCTCTGCACCCTCCCCAGGATGCACCAACACCCTCCTGGTCGACCTCACTACCTGGCTCTCAGTTTTTCCCTTTTTTGACCTCAATTCCTGCAACACTGGAATCCACAATGACAACACAACGGGAATTCGGTTTCCCATCCTTCTCCCGCCACACCATCTTCTGACCTGCAAGGCTTCCCCTCTGCAATCTCACGCTTGCTCCCCAGCTGGTTTCACCACCAGACCCCTGCCCAGCCTTGCTTCGGCTTCCTCGTACCTGCAACCCTCCTCTCTGCCTCCACAGGACCTCTGCTCTGGGGGCCAACTCACACCCTTTGCCCTCTCTGTGCTTGGGGGCATGATTCCCAGCTTAGCTAAACCCCGCTGTGGCTTCCTCGTACCTGCAACCCTCCTCTCTGCCTCCACAGGACCTCTGCTCTGGGGGCCAGCTCACACCCTTTGCCCTCTCTGTGCTTGGGGGCATGATTCCCAGCTTAGCTAAACCCCGCTGATTCCTCCCTGCTAGTAGGAGAAGCTCCAGAACAAGCAAGAATGAAATAAAAGATTGCTCTGGGGGCCAACTCACACCCTTTGCCCTCTCTGTGCTTGGGGGCATGATTCCCAGCTTAGCTAAACCCCGCTGGGTGCATCCTCTACCCCTGCATTTCCTAGGCAATTCTCAGAACTGCAAGGACCACATCTACTCTGCATTCAACTGGGTCTTTGGTTGTCCTGGGCAATCTTTTATTTCATTCTTGCTTGTTCTGGAGCTTCTCCTACTAGCAGGGAGGAATGTAGGTTTGCTGAGCACCTCCTCTCCATCAAGTCCCCCTCCTCTACTCTTTCCTCTCTCTGCTGTCTCTGCTTTTGGTCTTGTGTCTTCCCCTTCTCTCGGCTCACAATCTCCAGTCTTATGAATTACCTGGAGGCCACTCATAGCCTGCTCTCGACCGCCACATCGTCCCCCTCCACCTTCAACCCTTTGACCGTCCCTGGTTCAGAGGAGGCTGTGTTCTGCTCTCAGTCTTTCCTGGGCTTTGAACGTTCCACCTTGCCTTTCCTCTAGCACCAAACTAGTAAATTCTAGGGTGGCATCTGATGCCTAAGAGTTTATCAAATCTTGGAAATGTTCAGGGGCAGATGCCAGAGTCATGGACCATCCTTCCTGGATGGAAGGTAACCAGTAAGTGAAGAAATGTTTCAGCTCCCACACCCAGACTGCCTTGGACACAGAACAGCCCAGAAGCCACAGACTGCCACTTTCAACTGCTTTGGAAAAAGAAAGGAACAAGCTCAGGGCTTATCCACACAAGAAGTCAACCACCAGCCTTTCTTTCACATTAGAATTGCAAACACAAGTGATGGACTAGACATTCAGTCTGTGCCAGGCTGGCCTGAGTTTAGACTCCGGTCTGATATTCCTAGCTAAAAGCAACTTCCCCCCTAAATATACGCCTCTCTTTTCCCAGCAGGAAAACACATAGCCAAGAGGTCACTCAGAAAGTAACTGGAGTGTGCTGTGAATGTTCTATTTTTTCAGTTTGGGGGGTGTTTTACAGGTGTTCACTTTATGATAAATCATTGGCCTGTACATTTTTGTTCTGTGCACTTTTCTATGCTAAACTTCACAACAAAAAATAAAGGTTTTAAAGCAGTGAGGAAAAAAAAAGTAACTGAAGTGAACCATGTTTCCATTTCCAACAACTGTCTACTGCCCCCTTTCCCCAGACGCACATCAGTCAAACAGAAATAGGATATTAGAGTGGCAAATACATCTGAAATCAAGAAACGGAGAGGTTAGGGGAGCTGTAGACATCTTTACTTAACTTTTTCTCCTACAGAACCCATGGGAATATTTCCTTCTGGACTGTTTTTAAAAGCTACATCCTCAGAGAAGGATGCTAGTTCCAACTTGTCTGTGGCCAGCATTTTCTTGGAAATGACAGAGCCAAAGTGGTAGGAAGTATGGAATTCCTGGGACTGAGCACTGCTGCAGGACAGAGCCGGGCTCCAAACCAAACAGGCCGGGAGGCCTAGGACACAGCTTCCACCTGCCTGGCAGCAGGGGCAGCATCACACGCTCCAAGCCTGGGCCTGGGGCCTCCGCTCTTCTTCCCACGCCGTTTTTGTGGGTTCACGTGGCTCACATGTAAGGAAAATGCAAACTTGCAGTGAACTTAGGAATGCTTTGTGCTCACGTCCCACAGTCCTAGGAAGTGCTGCCATTGGGTAGGAGTGAAGCTGGGCAGAAGGTGGCCCTGAGGCCCCTGTCAAGTAGTCTTCTGGGTGCTGGGGGGAGTGCAGCCACCTCGGCCACAACAGCACAACAGCCATCCTGAAGTGGGCCACCACAAAAACTGCTGCTCACAATAGGCTAGGAAGTTTACTCTGATGACACGTGCCACCCGGCTGCCCAGTGTCACTAACTCCATCATTATTCATCAGCAAAGCTGAAGGCACAGAGGCTTGGATGTGGAATATACTACAAAGCAAATGTACTTCACAGGGCCTGGTTTTCCAAAGCCTTGCAATTTCAAATATTGACCTTGCGGAGGACTGGAAATTTTCCTCAGGCTATAAAGTCTCTGGTGTAAGATAAAGATTTGTGGCACAGCAAGGTTGCTGGCTCAAGGACAGACTAGTTACTGACTGAAATGTAAAGATACTGGAAATTGCTAGAGGGAGAAGGAATGTTTGCTAAGACCAAGCCTTTGTTGATAGGAACACTTAATTGTCTAATGGGATGTCATCTGACTTGTTTCACTGAAAGTTACCAGCGTATATTGTTAAATTATAACCCCACCTATGTTCTCTTCCTGTAACTTCCTGGTCTGGAAAATAAACGCAGGAAGAAAACCCCGATTCGGGGTTAATTTCCCAAGGAAGAGATGCCTCTCACTTGAGGGTTCTGGGGGGAGATTAACCACTTTGGGGTCTCTCACTGCTCAGAAAAGATGGGCTTTGAGTAATCCTTTGTGGCTCCATCACGCAGGAGGAGTGGGGTGACAAATCCATGGGGGACAAAGTGACAGCTTGGAAGAGGGATCTTAGTGGTCATCTAGGTTGTCCTAGGAATTGACCAATGCTGCTGACACAGAAGAGCTTCTTTATAAATCTGTACACACCCACATACTCACACCCACACCCACACACACCCACACCCACACACCACACCCCCCCACACACACACACGGGTAAGCACGTCTCACTCACATCTCCCTTGCTGTCTGGTTGGCAGCCTCCCCTAACAATATGGATGGCATTTACATGATCACACTTGTAGTGGCCGACCTTACTATCTTTCTCTGCTCACAGACCACCAGCTCATCTCCTCTGCCTTTGGGGTCCTTGTGCTTCATCTGGGGTCTACTCCACTTCACCTCCATGGCTGATTCTGCGTTTTTCTATCCACTTGCTGAAGATAGGCCTGGTGCCGTCTGGCAGCATTCCAGACAGTGCTTTGCAGGACCCCTGGGCTGCTTCCCAATTCCTATGGCCAATTAGAGCTCAGGTGGCTGGAGCCCAGAAGAGGGGAGGGGGTCACAATGAACATTCAGGAGTGCGATGGTTAATTTTACGTGTCAACTTGGCTAGGCCACAGTACCAGATAGTGATAGTCTGGATGTTGCTGTGAAAGTATTTTTTAGATGAGATTAACATTTCAATCAGTAAGCACTGAGTAAAGCAGACTGGTGTCTGCAATATGGGTGGGCTTCATCCAGTCGGCTGAAGGCCTTAAGACAAAAGAGGAAGAGGGAATTCTGCCTCCAGACTGTCTTCAGACTCAAGCTGTGTCTCCAACCTGCTGGATTCATCAGCCTGCACAGTCATGTGAGCCAATGCCTTAATTCCTTGCAATATGTTAATTTCTCTCTCTCAGTCTCTCTCATCACTTTAGTTTGCTTATCAATTAAACTGGAGCTCGATGTCCAGAATAATCCAGCCTGCATAAATGAGCTCGGGCAAGGTGCTGTCCTGGATCGGGGCATGGGCTCTCATCAGGCCACTGCCATTCCCTGTTCTTTGGCTGTCGTCAGTAAGCAGCCTGCTGGTTCCTTACCATCCACCACTAAGACAGGGGCGAGCCCTCAAGTGAGAGGGGCTTGGAAACGTCTGGTAAGAAGGGCTGACTACCTTCACTAGAAGAGCTTTGGAAAGAGCCCTCTTCGGTCTGTAGTGGTCTAAGAGGCTAAGGGAAAGCATCCTTGATTTCTGAGGCCTCTCCTAGCCCGGGCGAGCCCTCAAGTGAGAGGGGCTTGGAAACGTCTGGTAAGAAGGGCTGACTACCTTCACTAGAAGAGCTTTGGAAAGAGCCCTCTTTGGTCTGTAGTGGTCTAAGAGGCTAAGGGAAAGCATCCTTGATTTCTGAGGCCTCTCCTAGCCCTGGGTAGTCTTGATTAAGTTGGAAAAGCAAGTGCGGACTAACCGATGACACTCCCTGGCTACCGTGGATGTGCCGAGGCCACAGCTCCCAGAGTGGTGGTGCTGGTGAAGCTCTGCCCCAGGGGGCTCTTCTTTCCACTTCCTGCTAGCTCCTGCTGCATTGTGTTCTCCTTCACCCAGGCAATTTTACATAAGAGAGACAAGTATGTCATAAATACAGGCCAGTGGGGAGTTTCAGTGATGCTTGGGTCAAATGCATTCGCTTTTATTATTTTCCCATGTTTGACTTCCTGGGAATTTTGAAATGCACGGTGAAAATGATAGAACACTGGGAAAAAAGCCACCTTGAAATTCAGAAGCATTTGCTGACACAGCTCACAGGCTAATATCTCTTGCAACGTGACTCAGACTGGCGACTCGAAAGTCTTTGCTCTAGTGTGACCTCTTTCCCAAGAGCCACACACTCATTCGCCACAGGGCCCCACCTCAGTGGCTCCCAGCACCTCCAGCTCAGCATGCCCCAAGCCGAGCTCATTCTCCTCCTCCCAGCCCCTTAGGCTGGAAACTTGGGAATAATCTCAGACCCCGCTTCCCCCCCAACCCAGTGCCCTGTGGTGCGTGCAGCTTCTCCCTCTGTGTGCCCTGGTCCTCTCCATCCCCCTCCACCCCTGGTCTGGGCCAGCCTCCTCTCTACCTTCCTGCCATGTTCCCATACCCAGCTCCTGCCACTCATCCTCCAGCCTGAAGCCAGACGGGGCTTTCTAAAATGCACGTGGGCCCCCTGCTCAAAGGGAAATGTATAAGTTCCTTAGTACACTCATATATATGGAAGATGTATTAGGCACCAGGTACTCTACTTTGTTATGGGTATGATCTCATTCCACCCCTTGCAAAGCCCTGGAGGATGCATATTGTTGTTACTTAGGATCTCAGTTCTGTTGAGGAGCTCACCCACACAGGGAATGAGTGGAGAGCCAAGCAGGCCAGGCCCAACCCTGTGATGGCTGCATTCATTTCTCATTTTGTCTCCTGTCTCTCTCCTCTGTCCATTCTTACTCTAGAACACCAAGTGCTTGTGGCACTGAGCATGGATGTGCAGTTTTAAGCCCCCCTGCCATGGCCCAGGCTGCCTACCCTGCTTGGAATCCCCTCCCTCCTGGTTGGTGGAAGTCTTCTCGTGGTGCAAGGCTTGGCATGGCCATCACATTCCCCTGAGCCCACTCTGCCCCTCTCCCAGCCCCTTCAGTAAAACCCACCTCTCTCTTTGATTTTTCAAAAGCATTTGCTGAAAGAGAGACCAGGTTTTAACTGGCCACCTTCCCACCTTCTACAGAGCCAGGCTGGACTAGTGAACAAGCACTAGGAGGCAGGTCACTTCCCTTCTGTTTGAGGTCATTTTCCTCCTCTATACGGTACAGTAATCTCAGAAGTCTTACAGCTTTAAAGGTCTATTGTTCATAAAGTAAGAAAACCTTTACTGCTTTTACCATCACATGCTTTGACCTATTGTCCAAAGTGACATTAAAAAATATCAAGATGATATACAATCAGAACTGTCTAGTTCAGAAAACTCTTTCCTTTCCCCCCAAACTCTTTCCTTCTTTCTCTTTTTCTTCTTTCAGCATGGTAGTGGGGAACACTCATTTTGGAACCAGACAGTTCTGCCTGAAATCCTGGCTTGGCCATTAGCTGGCCGGGTAGTCCTGGCCAAGTTACTTTATCTTTCTATTTCTTTATCTCTGAAATGAAGACAAAACCAACCTTGCAGGGTTATTATAAATTAAAAAGGAGATAATACTTTAAAGCAATTAGCACAATGCCTGGAACATAATAGAGACTCAATAAATGACAGCTGTTATAAATTAAAATACCGTGAAACTAGGTTAGCACCCACCTTTAGGCAGATCCCCTTTAGGAGGTTAACCAAGATGTGAAACCCTGGAGGAAATGCCACAGAAGATAGTGGACTGAAGAGGGGAACAGTTTTCTAGAGGCTTCTTAGGGGGGGACTTCTCTTGAACTCAAGGTTCTGTCCATTTATTTTCATTATCTTGGATATTTTACTACTCTTGGCATTTGTTTCAAAATAGATGCTAATAGTGCTTTAATAATAATAGCTACAATTAAATGAGCATTTACTATGTACCAGACATTGTGTAAACCCTGTACACGCATTAGCTCCATCATTTCTTAGGTCAACCCTGTAAATCAGGTATTGTTATTCTCGTTTTGCCAATGAGAAATTTGAGACTCAGAAAAGTGGCATAAACCCAAAGTCACAGCTAGTTGACAATGAAGCTGGGTTCTAACTTAATAAGTGCCGCAGAAACAAGGTGGCCTGAAGCATACAGCTGAAAATGTCACACAGAATGCCACAAACTGTCAATTAGTCTCTCTAGAGTGGGAGAAACAGTAATTTGAAAAGCACCTTAAAAAGAAAAAAGTATATAACTTCAAATCATTTAACTGCTAAGTAATAAATGCATAGAATAAAACTCCAATCTTAACACCTCATTTGGCAATTTCGATAAAAATGATCCTTAAAAACTTTCTGTAAAGAGAAAAAGCAACAGCTCTCTTTTGTACACTTAACTCCTTACAAGTGCATCCAGAAGACTGTGTCCTGAGGGGACAAAAGAGTTTGACAACAGCCAAAGAGTTTAGCCTGTGAGGCCTGGGATGAAAGGGTTCACGGTGGGTGACTTTTCTTACCATGGGTGCCGAGCTGCCTGCTCACAGGTGTATCTTTTATTTGGGTCTTTCTCCATCAGATTCCGAATGAAGTCCTTGGCTGTTCAAAAAGAAGGCACAAGGGAAAGAATCACTCTATGGCTTGAGATGTGACAATATGATACCACCAGATCTTTGGGAGTACTGTGTATAGCAGGAAACACGAGACCAGCCCTGCACGAACCCTCCCACACCTTGTCCACAATAGGCACTAGCACAGGGGGAAAAGGAGAGCCATGGCTTGGGACTCCAAAGGAGGAAGCCACAGAGCTGGGCATGGCACCATCACTTCCCAGTGCCAAGTCCCTTCTCTCTGGCTGCTAGTGATATTTTGGTTCAGATAAGAGAGAAAATGTTTTCATAATCTTGTGCCTCTCTTCAGTTCACCAGAGCCTGAGAGAGCTGTTTTTGTGATGCCCTTTCCTTGTGTGAGACATCACTGATTCAACTAAACCCATTAAGCACCTGCTAAGCTTTGATCGTAGACTTCCAGCCTCCAGAACTGGGAGAGATGTGTAAGCCACCAAGTCTATGGT
>NW_007744330.1:14870-16887 GCF_000696425.1 Galeopterus variegatus
CCCCATCTCTCACACTCTGGGGCTTGTATGCTAAGATGCTTAGAGCTGTTCCCTGCACACAGGATACTTCTTGTTTCTGGACCAAGGTAAAGGTATGCACTTGACCTGGGCTGCCCTTCCCTCGCCCCTTCACCTGACTCTGGCACACCCATGAAGCCTAGCTGGGGTGCTACCACTGCAGTGGGCGGAGCTCCACGGTATCACTCCCTACACTGTGCACAGCTCTGAGCTGTCCATGATGGGTCCTAAGGCAGGATCATGTCTCAGTGCCCAGGCCAGGGCCTGCCCACAGCAGAGGCTGGATAAGTGCTGGGATGAATGAACACACCCTTAAAGAAGAGGCCTCCCCACTGGCTGTTGAGGGCCCCAGTCTGGGATCTGAAGCAGAGACAAGGACCTAGGATGCAGGAGAGCCCACCCCTACCCCAGTCTAGGGAGTCCTCACAGTTCCCACTTAACACTCCACATCAATGACAAACATTCCAGAAGAACCTGGCATGCAGGCCTTTGTGGAGAGAATGCAGTGTGGTTGGGGTTACCTAAAATGCCACTCCTGGGCATGGGCACATTCCATAAAGGAGAAGGCTTTTAATGTAAATGAATGTGAAACTGGCAATGGTCAACCAGGGCTGACTGATTCGGCAGTGCACAGTTGGTTTTTCTTGGAAACCAAAATGCTGTAATAGCATAAAAGCTCCCATCGAGAGGCCACAGTCATTATCTTACATCAAGCTACGCTCTTCCTGCTTGTTTGCCCTTGGCCATGTAGCTGCAGCCCTACGAAAATGGATGTCTGCTGAAAGGACGTCCAAGAGATGATCAGTGGCCTCTTCTTGACCCTTTTGTGTGCCTTTAGCTCCATCACTCACCCCAGCCTCCTGGGTGCTAGCAAGTCTGTGGGACCCCTTGAATGATATATTTAAGGTTCTGTTTTTCCTAAGAGCTTTTATTTTATTTAACTTCCATTTTTTTTTCGTTGTACATGTTTTGGGGTAGAGTTTGTTGTTTCAATGCATACCTAGAGCACATCTCATAACTTTTAATATCAGAGAGACTCAGAAAGGATAGCAGGGAGCTGGTGTCAGAAGTGGTGACAGGAAAAGCACCAGCCACGTCTGACATCAGGTAGTGAATTTATATTATTTTATTTTACTTTATTGTGGTAAGAACACTTCACATGTGATCTACCCTCTTTGCAAATTTTAGTGTACAGTATTGCTGACTACCAGTACACTGCTGTATGGACATCTCTAGAACACATTCACCTCGCTTAACTGAAACTGTATGTCCCTTGACTAGTACCTCCCATTTCCCCTCCCCCCAGCCCCCAGCAACCACCATACCACTCTTTGATTCTATGAGTCTGACTACTGTAGATTCCTCATCTAAGTGGAATCATGCACTATTTGACTTTCTGTGGCTGGCTTCTTTCACTTCATACAATGGCCTCAAGGTCCATCCAAGTTGTCATACACTACAGAATCTTCCTTTTTAAGGCTGGATAAGTGCTTCGTGGCCCACCCAGTGACCCAAAGCATGGAGCTGGGACCGGACCCCCCAGCCCACAATCAGGCACACTGCCAGCGCCTCATGGCCCTGCCTGGGGGCCTGGGGCATGGAGCGGGGGAGTGGACCCTGCTCCCACAACCAGGCACACCACGCCAGCACCCTGGGGCCTGCCTGAGGACCCGAGGCATGGAGAAGGGAACCAGACTCCACTCCCACACCGAGGCACACTGCACCAGTGCCTTGGTGCCAACCCGGGGGCCCAAGGCATGGAGCCAGGAACTAGACACACCCCACAACCAGGCACACCACCAGCACCAAGAAGCATGCCAAAAACATCACCTCCCTGTGGGTGGCCCATCACAGCCACCACAATAACCATGGCTGCCACAAAAGCAGCTAGATGCCACAACCACCATGCACATGGTCCTCCAACCACTGGAGTGCATTGACAAGGAGAGTCACCAGCAGAGATAAAGAAAAGAAGAGGATGTCTCTCTCCACAAAGCCC
>NW_007744331.1:0-4709 GCF_000696425.1 Galeopterus variegatus
CTTATGTAGCTCTGAGAAGGGACGTGCAATGCAGAAAATGGGAGTAGCATGAGTAAAGATACTGAGAAGAAAAAAGTGTAGAAAACATGTGAGATGATGTAAAATTCAAAGGAGACAGAATTAGAAAGCCCTGAGAGGGATGATGACGACAATGATGATGATGATGATGATGATAGCAGCTAACACACAGAGAGGATTCTGCGCATTTACATTGCAGGCACCGAACAAACACTTTCTAGTCATTATCTCATTCGATCTTCACAACACCTTTATGAAGTAGAAACTGTTTATTTTCATTATACAGATGAGAAAATGAAGGCACAGAGAATTTTATCCCCATGATATAAATGGTGAAACTGAGGCACAGAGAACCTGGCCAAAGTCAAACAGCTGGAGAGGAGAAGACCTACGGTTCAGATCAAGGTCTGTCTGACCGGAGGCTGTGCTCCTAACAACCTGCCGTGAGCCATGAGCCATTCAGCTGAGGTCCTTAGGCTTTGAGTCTGGACTCAGGAGGCATGGAAGCTTGGTGAGCTACAGAGTGACATGGGGCACTAAGAGGATTACTCTCTCAAAGGGTGTGTTTCCACACTGTGAGTTAGAGATTAGCTGCCAAGAAAACAGTCCACAGAAATAAAGCATTTTAGATCATCCCCGCATGCTTTTCAGAGAGGCAGTGAGGCATGATTCTCCTTTCTGCTGTTAATTTTCTCTCCATCCCTCAACAGTGTCCCTCTTCTAACCGTTGGCTTACCCCGGTCGGCATCATAAATGTAGACAAATTTCTGCCACTTGTAATGGTCAATGATGCTGATGAGAGCATCCTGCAGTTCGGGGCGCAGCTGGAGGACAAACTGATTGGATGTGTCAACAGGAAAGCTCGGCGTAATGAAGCAGACGTGAAGGGCCCCACAGAAGGAGGTGAGCATGTTGACAGTTCTCCGTTCATAAAACCCAAAGATGGCATAGACTCCTTTGGAGAACTGGGAACAGACTAGAAAAGGAGAAGATAAGCATTAATGGATAGAAGATGCTGCCAACAAGCTGTCAGATGGCTCCAAAATGAATCTGTCCACTAGTCCATCCATCCAGCCCATCACCTATTCATCTGTCTATCATCGGGCCATCGACCCACTCAACCAACCAATCCATCCATCCATCCTTCAATCCACCAATCTATTCAGCTTTCCACGCATCCTACTCATCTTATTCATTTATCCATCCCACTTACACATTCATCTGTCCAATCCCACCATCCATCTGTCTAAGTCAAATATTTAGTAGGTGCCTATTACATGCCAGATATTGTCATGATTATTAATTATAACAATGTATACAAAAGCATTTTCATATATTGCTCACTTTGTCTCTAAAATGACCTTGTTAAGGTAAAAAAGAGATGACTGGGTCATTTTTTAAAGGAGAAAAAATCAAGGCTCAGAAAGTTAAGGAACATGTTCCAGGTACCACAGCTAGGACATATCTCAGTTGGGCAGATATCTTGACTCTTAATCCAGTGATCTTTCCATTACATTGTCCATCACTTTGAGGGAAAGCACAAAGAGATGTTACAGGAAGAAGGATGTCTGCAGCTATCACTGCTGATACACGTTTAAGAAAACAGGACTTGATTTTCCCAGCCTAGCCCTTAGCTCTCAGTGTACATTTCTCTGCTGATGTTCATTTTGTGTCCGTACATACTGTTAGTGGATTTTCAGGCCCCCCCCAGTGTATCAGCCACATTAATAGCTTAGCCAGGCCCCCCCAGTGTATCAGCCACATTAATAGCTTAGCTATGTGAACATCCCCATAGGATCCATGGATCCCAGTGCAAATCAGGGATTTTACCAATCCAGGTTTGTGGTTGATTACACAGCTGGTTAGAATATAATGCTAATAAAACCAAGGTCATGGGATCAAACTCAGACCAGTCACTTCCTAAACTTCATTTTACTATGTGATACAGGATAAGAGTTCAGAGTCTTTGCCCAAGTCAGAGGACCAACCCAAGACCATCCTAAAGGCCTGAAAATTGCCTTCTCAATGTGGATGTTGAGGAAGGTCATTCATCTTCATCACGATAACAATATTTTAGAGTGCTTTGTAGTCCTTTTAAATGTATCACGCTATTTAGCCCTCATCAAAATCCTGTGACTTAGGTATTATCAGTTTTTTCTTTTAAGATAAAAAAATAATGCTCTTAAATCTTTTGCTCTTTTTACTGTATCACATGTCTTTCTATATGGGGTCTTAAATTATGAACATCACGAGCACAGCTCAGATGTGTTCCATGAAATATCAGTCCCACAAGATGCTCCTTAAAACAGAAAAGTCTTCTTTGGTCAAATAAATTTGGGAAATGGTGCACACCTTGTCCTCATCTTGGAATTCCGTACTGCATACTAGCTATGTAAAAGATTGGGAGGAATCCTATTCAACTTTTACCCAGATTTCGTCAAATCTATTTGTCCCCAGGACAACTTTTATTTTGCGTGTGAATATTTTAAACCTGTTATTGAAGATCCTTTGGTCCATACTGCACTAGAGAATGCAGTTAACCACTGGTACCCAATTGTCTATTGTGAGTCTCAGTTCTCAGTCCCAGAGATAATGGGTGTGAAAGCTTGTCTCTTAAAGAATACAACTGAACAGCGTAAGTCATCTGTCCAACCCCCACTGAAAACCAGCATATCATCTCCAGGAAACCTGGCAGGTGATCACTAACACCTGCTTGCATACTTCTAGTTACTGGGCCCTCACTACCTCTCGAGGTGGCTGGTCCACTGACTGTCTTCCCTTGAAACCAGGACTTCATGGAAAGCCTGCTCTTAACCCACTCTGCAGCCCTCCTGGTATTTGAACATGGTGCTCATTGCCTTGAGCTTTATGACATTTGGTTTTCAGAAACAAAATCCATTCTCTACCCCAAAGTCAGAGGGATCTTATTAATTAAAAAACCAAAACCAAAACAAACAAAACACATTGTTTCCTTTCCTTGTGTAAAATCTCTTAAAGGTTTCCCATTGCATGCAGAAAAAATCTCTAATATCTGAGCATGACGCAGATCTTGACCAGCCTGCCCCTGTGACTTTGCTTACCTTATACCACCCTTCTCTGCACTCCCAGCTCTGGCCACGCTGGCCTTCCCTCTGTTCCTCTAGGCTCTGCCCGGGAGGCTCTGCACTAGCTGTTCCCTTTCTGCCTGCAATGATCTTCCCTTACCACTTTGCAAAGATCACTCCTTTTCAGCAGCTGTGTCTCAGCTCAAGTCTCACCTCCTTAAACAGGCCTTCCTTCATCACCTCTTCTAAAGAGTGACACCACCTTCCTTCCTCCCACTCCCCATCAGTCTCTATCACATCATCCTGTTTATTTCCCATACTTTAATCATTATTTTATAAAATAGTTTTTTTTCATTTACTTGCATATATCTGTGGCCACTTGGGTCAATGTAAATTCCCTGAAAATAGGGGTCTTGTTTGTGTCCCAAAGCCATCAGGTACCTGGGACGTGGTGGGTGCTTCATAAATATTTGATGAATGGATGAATGAATGAACGAATGAATGATGAATGCTGGATGAGAGGGTCACATGACCTGCAGTAGGGGATGAGGAGGAGCTGGACCAGAGATAAAGGCCCCCTCCTGGGTAGCTGTGTTCTGTAGTAGCTATTTATCCTCTACCCCTCACACTATTTTCTCTTTCACCCTAATAGGACACTATGT
Source organism: Galeopterus variegatus (assembly GCF_000696425.1). Lineage (NCBI taxonomy): Eukaryota > Metazoa > Chordata > Mammalia > Dermoptera > Cynocephalidae > Galeopterus > Galeopterus variegatus. The sequence goes on from NW_007744331.1 coordinate 3,725, forward strand.
ATTCAAATCTCACAATAGGAACTGACTTTAAATGTCTATTGTAATTATTAGAATCAAGATTTCCATAAATACAGATTTCTCTACCAGGAAGCATACATTGTATATTATTCTCCCCATGCTAAATATAGATTTGTCAAAACGCACAACCCATCTTACAGGGTGAAGAGTATATAGGGAGCAGGTAAACCTTGTTAAAATATTATAATATGCTCTCCACAGTATTTTTAGGATCTCTTCTCTCCCCCTTGCTGTAATGAAATATTATACTGTGGGATATAAATCTTATGTTCCAGATCTATTCCCTCCCATCATCTACTTGGTTTCACACATTTAGTTGGGCCTCTGGGGCCCTCATGGCTGGTGTTTCTTGCTGGGACCTTAGAAGTAGAAAAGAAAAGGGTGGGAGGGGGTGGAAGAAGCGGGAGCAGGCAAACATGATCAAATCCCTAGACACACAGGCGGCCAGGAATTTCCCCCCTCAAATTATCTCCCTATTTTTTCTCTTCTGCAGTCTCTCTTCCTTTAAATGGAATGCTTTATTCTTTAAAGCTAAAGGGTACATTTGCCCACCATTCCCCAAAAGAATATGGCTTGGAGTAGCCTGGCCTGGATTTATTTGAGTGAACTCTGGCTCCTATATCNAAGAATATGGCTTGGAGTAGCCTGGCCTGGATTTATTTGAGTGAACTCTGGCTCCTATATCTGACCTTCAAGCTGTCTCCTCATTTCAGCTAAACCTGAACAATATGTAGACAGAGAGACAGAGAGACTCTGTAGGCTCAAGGCCTGTGGGAGAAAGCAGTCATTGGTTAAATGTTAAGAAATATAATTAGTAGTTGTGAGGCATTTCTTTGAATCAGTCACAATAAATATTCAATCAGAAGAGATAACATGGTCCTGTGGAAAAAGAACTAGACATGATGGCAGGAGACCTGGATTCTCTTTTTGGTTTTATCACTACAAAGTACTTGTGTGACCTTAAGCA
>NW_007744331.1:5494-11771 GCF_000696425.1 Galeopterus variegatus
CAGGAGACCTGGATTCTCTTTTTGGTTTTATCACTACAAAGTACTTGTGTGACCTTAAGCAGATACCACACTATCCAGGGCCTCAGTTTTCCCATCGGTAAAATGATGGTTTGGATTCCAAAATATTTAACCCCTGTTTGGGCTCTGACATTCTAGATTCTAGTCTAATTGATTGGAAAATGTTTACTGACTTGACAATATTTTAGTGATTTGCTGGTCAAACTTTTAGCAACCTCCACTGCACTTTTTCAAATCCAGAAAGCAGGTAAGACTCTGAGTTCTTGAATTCCACTGTAACAAAATCCTAGCACTAAATCTGGATGCATTTGGAGTCTTGAGTTTTCTTTAAGATACAATTTTTGACCTGCCATGGGAATTAGTTACCTCGTAGAGGTAGAGACTGTATTGTCAGATGTGGCAAGCAGGAGGGAAGAGATGAGAGCATTCCAAAGCAAAATCAGAACTCTGTTGTGTACTGGTCTGATCACAAACTCTCATCCTGTTCATGCTGAATAAGAGTAGGCTGGACTTTGTGCGGTTTCCTCACTTTAAGAAAGCAGTGGTGTATGTAATGCTTTCTGAAAGCAATAATTAAGAGCTGACACTGGAGTACTTACCAAGTGCCAGACACTGTGTCAAGGACATTTCCCGACATTAACTCCTTTCATCTCATAAGGTACATTATGAATTGGGGAAGTGAGGACCAGAATCAGCAGAAGACAAAGCCAAGATCTGACCTTTACCAGTTTGACGACTAGGCTTAAGATCTTAATATGATATGTGATATGCCATGGATGTTGGAAATAAATAGTCTTGGCACATGGGTCAGCTTCAGTTTCTGGAAAACTCACTCATGTAGCACACTGTCTTCCTTTGATGCCAGATAAAGAGGCATTACTGCATTAGGGTCTATTGATATAAAAAAACAAAACAAAATAAAACAAAATCCAAAAAACGGGATGGTGTGTTTGATGTATTCCCCTCTTATCCAAGGGAAGAACATATATACACACATTTACTCTTCTATTCATTCATCCATCTGTCCATCCACCCATCCATTCACCACTCGACATCCAGCATCTAACACTCATGAGACACTACATTAGGCAATGGAGATATAATGGTGAACCAGGCAATCCTCTGACCAAAAGGATTGTCACCTTGACAGTGGGAGAGACTGACAACTAACCAGGCAACAGCAATTGTGTCTAAGTGCTGTGGCAGGGATGAGTTCAGGGTTCAGGCAGGGACACCTAATCCCAGCCTTTGGGGACCTCAAAGAAGGCTTGTAAGAGGAAGCGGCAGCTTCAACACTGGAAGATAAGCAGGAATCAGCCAGGAGAGGGGGTTTGATGCAGTTACGTGTGCAAGAAGAGTACTCCAGGTAGAAGGAAAGGTGACAGCAAAGACCTGGCAGAGAAAGAGAAGACACTGGCGCATTTAGGGAACCCTGCCAGAGTGTCAAATTCCCAGGTCCCTGCCTTCAAGAGACTCTGTGTCTGACAATCACAGTGAGTAAAAAATGAGGCCAGGAATTCCCTCTTGGGGAGGCACCAGGGCAGGAACCGGCAAGGGCAGCAAAACCACGCACTGCACAATGGGGGCTGTCCAATTCCATCCTTGGTTCACTCAGATCTTTTTGATAATCACTCCTGGTTAAGGCACATCCACTTAGTTCCAATAAATCTCCCAGCTCCAGGCACCAGCCCTGACAGCTCTTTCCCAGGGAGGGAACTCCTAGTATTAGCAACTCCTTTTTTATTGTTACTCCATTTAAGGCCTCTCACACTGACATTTCTCCTTGGCTCCTGGCTTCAGTCCCTGGAAATGGGGCAGCCTCCTTGTAAATAGTGGATAATGAGGTGACAGGACAGCTTCATTCTGGGGGAGGGAGACAGAAAGTATGTGTGGATGGGGGGACTTTTAGACATTCATCTCCCTCCCTGAATGGTTCTATCATTAGTGATGGGAATCCCATTCTTGATTATCTGACTCTAACATTGTGACATCATATACAATTTCTATAACTCAGAGGACAATAAGTGTCCCTCCATCTCTTTTTTATACTCTTTTGTATCCTAGATCTAATGCTGACATGCAAAGAATTACATAATAGATATAAATTGTCCCCAGCCCCTCTAAACAATGTCACATTTACTTAGGATTCTGAGACATATCCAGAGCTTCTCTGTCATTTATTAAATAAAACCTTATCATTCATCTGTTAAATTTAACAAATATTTGTGGGGCACCAGAAACTAATATTGCCAGAAAATTGGGATACTGCGATGACACCAGACAGGTTTTCTGCTTTCACAGAGCTTACAAAAGAGTTTAGTAAGTTCTACATCAAGGGAAATAAAGGGTAGTTTGAGAGAGTAATAAGAGGATCAACTATAGAATAAATGATTACACCTGCTATTATAGCCAGTGTTTGCTGAGTACTCACTACAGGCCAGGCATGGTGCTAAGCACCTCGTGTCTATATCCGGGTAGAGGGACCAATTTATCCAAAGGTACTCAGGTGAGAGAGGGAAGGGAATATTAGAGAAACTGCAGAAAAGCCAGTATGACGGGGGTGAGGGGTGTGGCACAGAGTGAGAGGTGGGTGAGGGCCAGACAGCCAAGGGCCTTGCCGGGACTGGAGAAGTTAAGCCACTGTGCCATGTGTTGGTGTTGCATTTTACTTCGGCTTTGGACTCATTTCAGCTTCCCAGGACTTCTCTTTGCCCAGGCTTTGGAGATGACTGCCCATCTGTGCGATGACTATGAAGGGAGATGTAGGAGAGGAGCCATCCTCCCTGCTCAGATTTGAGTATTTGTTATTAAACATGGGTATTAACTACCATGCACTGAAAGCCAATGAGATATGACACGATACATGAGGCTAAGAATTAGAACAAGGCTGGGCTCACCGGTCCTGGAATTTAGACATGCCCTGTGGGCTGACATATGAAAGCAAGGGCGGGGGAAGGGCAGAGAGACCGATGGGTGCAGTTTCTGCTGCCAAAGTCTTCAGGCATCTGACATGGTTCTGGAGAAGTAAATGCAAAGAAGCAAACCTGGGACCATGAACAAGCCCTTTTCCTTCTCTGAGCTGAATTTTCCCCACCTGGACAATGGGGTTTAAACTAAATCAATGTTTCTCAAACTCTGTTTTGTTTCTTGTGTTTGTTTTTTGGTGAAGTGTCTCAAATAGAACTTTTGTACTCATTGAAGATGTGTTCCTACAGATGGAAATTTTCTATTTCTTCTTTTATCTTCTATCTACTCATCCACCAATCCAACAAGAGTTTACTGAGCATGGAGTGTATGCTAGACAGCAAGCTGGTGCTGGGGGATACAACACTGGATAAGAAAAATCCCTGCTGTCATGGATTTTAAAGGGGAGAGAAGTGGCATACAAACAAACAAAATCATCTAGGATACTGTAAGTGTTATAAAGAGAATAAAATGGGATAACGTGTAGAGGGTTAGAAATTCTTATTTGATTTTTAGAATAGGGTTTTTAGGTAATGCATGTATGAAGCAATGGTCTCTGGCCACGTGGCAAAAGCCTTTCTAATCAACTCTCATCACTGCTTAGGTACGGGATTGTATACTTTAATGATTTTAGGGCTAATAGGTGGTTGTCATACCGATCTTGTTAAGAGATTTTAAGAATTGCTGAAGGGAAAAATGTGAAAAAACATTTGCTAAGGGCAAGCTGTCTGTTGGTGGAAACTTTAGAGACAATTATACTTAGATTTAACCATAAGAATGTAACTTTTGCTTGAATCATTTGAGGAGAGGTTGTATTTTAGATAATGATCACAGTTTGACCAACTTAGCTTTTCACAAATTGTACTTTGGAATGTCACGTTGTTAACTTTACTGATGTTACTAGTTTCCATTGTTTAAGCTAGACTTAGCCATAGATAACTTTTGTCACATGGCCCATGTCTTTGTGTCCTTTTGAATGATTGAATCAACTGATATTTCCTGTGAAACTTCCTTGTCTTTACAATAAAAAACAGAAGCTAACTTTGAATCAGACCTGTACCCAGTTTTCTCCTTCTAACAGAGGAGTTGCTGAGGTGCAGTCCCTTCGAGCTTCTCATTGGATTCATGCTGCTTTGAGTAATCATTTTTTTCTTCTCTGTTACACAGTGGGAAGTGTAACAATAATGTGAAAGAGAGCAGGACTACTTTGGATAAGATGCTCAGGGAGACCTTCTCTGTTGCACTAACATTTGAGCTGAGAAATGAACCCTAAGAAGGAGCTGGCCAGATCAAGGGCTGGGGAAACAGTTTCAGGCAAAGGGAACAAAGGCTCTGGATAAGGTTTAGGAACAAAGCAATAAAACCGATGAGCTTGAGAAATAGAAAGGAGGCCTGAGTGGATGTAGTACAGAGAGAAAGAAGGAAAGGAGTAGAGATGAAGGTGAAGAGAAAGAAATCATATAAGAGTCTGAGTAAAATTAATGGTCCTCTAAGGCATTTGGTACTTCATGTGTGGTTTGGGTACCTGCGGAGTTCTAGAACATCACCTTGGTCTAAAAAGGTCAGTACTAGATGATCTCACAAGACATTTAAACCGTAACATCCTACGGCTCAAGTCAATGGTTGAGAGACACAGTGGAGGGCTGTTCTGACTCAGTGGGACAACTTGAAAAATGACAAAGGGAACATCTTTTGACTTAAGCGTCACGGGACTACAAACATAAAATGCTCAGTGAGTTCATTGGGTTCCAGTGTATGTGCTGCTGTTCCTCAGATGTTTCCAGGCTTTTGGCACTGGGCCTACACTTGAGTTCTTGCTCCAGCCCACACAGCACTCCTGCCTTCTTCTTCTTGAAATCCTCTTCATTCTTTAAAGGTTCAGCTCAAATGTCACCTCCCCACGAAGGCCCTTATGCCTCACACTCCCAGCTATAAACTAAAGGTTTCTACCCAAATTTTAAGTGTCCATAGAAGTGTGCGCCACTCATCAATTTTTACCCAACACCTGTGCTTTATTAGTTTGGGTTCTTTGATTCCAAGAACAGAAATCAATGTAGGCTAACAAGACAAAAAGTAGTTTGTTGGAAAGATATGAGGGAGCTCCACCTAAAAAATATGAGCCTCAGAGAAGACAGAAATTGTAGCAGTTCTGGGAAACTAGATGTCAGGATTTCATGGACATCTCTCCAGGGCACCACTGTTCCTCCAGCCATTTGTGATAACTGCTCCAGACAGCTCAAGAGTAGCCTTGCTCAGGACAGGGACCACCCCTTGGCTGAGGAAAGCAGAGCAACTAGCTGTCTTACTAAGACGGCAGCCAAAGGAAGATGACGGTGCTATGAACAGAGAGGGGACGCATGCTGGACATACCAAACCAACAGATGTTTACTAAATTTCTACTTGCTAGTTTATAAGTCAGAGTCTGAGACCGTGATAGGAGCTCCATAAATGTCACATACATCTAAACCCTAAATGTTGAGCAAGGAGCTATATGTAATCCAGTTATTGTTGCCTCTCTATGGGCTAGATACTGCAGGATAGAGTGGTGAATAAGAAAGATGATGCCTCTGCTCTCATAAAGCTTATATCATTCTTTACAACCTCTGGAAGGATTAACACAATGGCTACATCATATTTTTGGTGCATGGGTGGATGAAAGAATGAATGAGTGAATGAATGTAAATCATTCACATAAATTAATCTGTGCATACTATTCCTGACCATTGACCTCATCTTGCTTCCATAGCATTTCTTGCACTGGATAGACTCATTATTTTTCTTTAATATTATCAAGTGACTTTTGGTGTATTTATCTATTCATCCACAACTGAGGTATAAGCTCCCTTGAAGGTAGAGGCCCTTCCAGTCCATCATTTTTCTTGGTACATGTGATGTATAGTATCCTTTACAGAGGAAGAAAAAAAATGTTTGGTGATGTTATTTGTTTCACTTTCTTCTAAATTCAGTTGACCATCTAACACTCATGGGTCTGGGGGATAGGCAATACCCCCCTGTGCATCAGCCCACTGAACCCAGTCACTCCCTGTCAGCTTAGGCCAAAAGAGAATGAGAACCATGCTCTTGGGTTGACACCCAAACCTCAGCCAAGCTTAGTGTATTCCATGCACAACACTCGGCCTCCTCAGCCAGTGCTCTCCAGGTAAGAAGGTTTATATCCCATTTCCTAATTCAGTCCTTAGGATATTGAATGGGTTAAAAACAAGGGCATTGTCACCCTGCATAGCAAACTGCTTAGTATCACTGTACAATTATTGACACCCATGTATTATTATAG